>NC_083231.1:118512306-118579806 GCF_032191835.1 Heteronotia binoei
AGGTGGGAAGGAGGAGGTGGAACCGTCAGAAAGGTTCAGGAGCTGTGCTCCTGTGAGCTCCCGCTGAATCCGAGGCCTGGTTACTAATATAACCAACATGAATTTGACTTCAGAGGATGGTGGAAGTCAGGAGGACATCGGAGGACGGTGGAAGACAGGAGGGCCTGGCGTGGCTCGGTCCATGAGGTCGCAAAGAGTCGGACTCAGTTGTGCAACTCAACAACAACAAAGATCCAGGAGTCTGGTGTCTGGGAGAGATGGGCCAGGAATCCTCCTACCTCCAGCCTTTCAGAATATACTCACTAGGGATGCCAGCTCTGGATGGGTGGAACCTGGAGATTTTGGGAGGGGTGGGGTGTGGAGCCTAGATTTATCAAGTCCAATTCAAGAAATATCTGGGGACTTTGGGGGTGGAGCCAGGAGACTTTGGGGGTGGAGCCAGGAGCAAGGTTGTGACAAGCATTGAACTCCAAACTCTGGCCATCACATTTTAAAGGGACCGCCCACCTTTGAAAGGCCTTCCCTCCATTAAAAATCATGAAGGAGAGGGGCACCTTCTTTGGTTGCTCACAGAACTGGACCCCCTGGTCGGATCCTTTTGAAACTTGAAGGGTGTTTTGAGGAGAGGCACTGAATGCTATGCTGCTGATTTGATGCCTGTACCTAAAAAAAAACAAACCCAACCCCCCGAAGCCCCAGATATCCGTGGATCAATTCTCTATTATACCCTCTGGGCAGGGGTCCTTTTGTAGAAAAATAGATGGCAGAGCTCATTAGCAGAACTCATTAGCATATGCTTTCTCTCCCCCCCCCCCCCGCCAGCCAAAAACAACCCCATGCAAGAAAGGAGAGCCCTGGGAGAGCGAGGCCTGCTTGGGCTGGCTAGAGATCCAGCCAGCCCAAGCAGGCCTCGCTCGCCTGGGGCTCTCCTGGGCCGTCTCCCCAGTCAAAAGCCCAGCAAGCCACCTGCCACCCAAAATCACATAGGAAGTGGAGAAAAGGTGGCAGGGTCTTCCCCAGGGGTTCATGACGGCTTCTGGGGGTGTGGCAAAGGCCCTTTTGGCTGGCTGGCTGCCCGCTCTCCTAATCCAGGGATTGTTATGCAGCTGCACCTCCTATTCAATTGACAAGGTAGGTGGGGAGGAGGAGGGGGAACCCTCAGAAAGGTTCAAGAGCTGTGCTCCTGTGAGCTCTGCTGAATCTGAGGCCTGGGTATGGGAATCGGTCTCCATAGGGAATAATGGAGTGCCCAGCAGACATTTCCTCCCCCCCCCACTTTCAGATGACCCTGAAGCGGGGGTGGGTGGGCCTCCAAACCAGGGAATCCTCTGTCCTCACCTGGGGATTGTGTAAACCCACAAAGAGCTACGTCGATAACGGAGCAGGAAGAAGCAGGTCAAACAGACGTCCGCAAAAACCAGCCTCCAAAGGCAATAGTCCACACAAAGAATACGGAAGGTATCAAAACAGTTTGTCGCGATATAAGCAAGAGAAATGGTACATATGCGCTGGAGATCTGTATTACACACTCTGACACCTAAAGGTTTAAATAATGACTGGGATCTCTCCTGTTTTTTGTAAGGATCTGTTCCGAGAAATATTCATGCTGTATAAATCTGCCTGTTTGAACTGTACCTATACCAGGGAGGAGAAACTGCGTTACTATCGCTATGCTGTATCTTTAAGGAACCTTTCGATTGCGTCCACCTGCGGTTTTAGTGAGCGCTTTATGACCATACTGGATAGTAATGACTGTAAGCATATTGGATACGAGTGATTATTAGCATCAGCATGTAAACTGCATGAGACTTTTTGTAAGGTCTCCACCCTGCTTTTGATAATAATTCCCGATAGTGTTAATATTTATATTCCGCCCTCCACTCAGAGTCTCAGAGCAGCTCACGATCTCCTTTATCTTCCTCCCCCCACAACAGACACCCTGTGAGGTGGGCGGGGCTGAGAGAGCTCTGACAAAACCCGCCCTTTCAAGGACAGCTCTGCCAGAGCTATGGCTGACCCAAGGCCATTCCAGCAGCTGCGGGTGGAGGAGTGGGGAATCAAACCCGGTTCTCCCAGATAAGAGTCTGCACACTTCACCACTACACCAAACTTTGCCAGTATTTAGCAACGTATGAGGTATGGGGGAGCTCTAATGGACCCCTTTTGTGCTCTGGGTCGCTTCTTTCCTCTTCTCCTGCCCTCCAGCGAGTTATCAGAGGTGTAGTCATGACTACTACTGGGAAACAATCCAACACATTGCACGTTTAATATTTTATGTATGGTTTTTGGTTTATATATATGTACAGCTCGTAGAAGCCTTTGCGAAACGTGGGATCAAGTACTGCCGCATCGCGATCTTTTCATTGTGCCTCACACTGTACGGAAGGAAAATCCTTGGCAGGTTTGTTCTCCGTGGACAACTTTACCTTGTGAACTACTGCCTGCACCTCTTCCTGAAAAAGTCTGGACGCTGATTTGCTTCATAGTGACTCTGGGCGTGGGTTTGTGGTCTCCTCATGTACGATTTCTCTTGCTTATATTGCAACAAACTGTTTCGATACCTTTCGCATTCTTTGTGGGGATTATTGCCTTTGGAGGCTGGTTTTCGTTGTGTGGATTATTGCCTTCGGAGGCTGCTTTATGGAGGGTCTTTGGTGACCCTCTTTTTCCTGCTCCGCCTGGGAATTGGCAACCCTGGTGGAGCCTGGGGAGGTGGAGACCTCAGCAGGGGGTAATATTATATAGTCCACCTGTTGAACCTGCCATCCCCCCCCCCCCCCGGGAACTGATCTTGGCCACCTGGAGATCAGTTGTAATAGTGGGAGATCTCCAGGTGCCACCTGGAGGTTGGCAGCCCTAATACTTTCAAATATTGCATTATTGAAATGTAGTGTTGCCAATCCCCAGTTGGGGGCAGGGGATTCCCCAGTTTGGAGGTCTTCCCCCCACTTCAGAGTCAACAGAAAGCCTGGGAAGGGGGAGGGAAATGCCTGCTGGGCACTCCGTTATTCCTTATGGAGACCCATTCCCATAGGGTATAATGGAGAATTGATTTGGGGATATCTGGGGCTGTTTCTTGAAGTAGAGGAGTGAAATTTTCAGCATAGCATCCGGTGCCTCATCTGGTGTCAAAATAGTTTCAAGTTTCAAAAAGTTTCAAGTTTCAAAAAGATTGGACCAGGGGGTCCAATTCTATGAGCCCCAAAAGAAGGTGCCCCTATCCTTCATTATTTCCTATGGAAGGAAGGCATTGAAAAGGTGTGCCGTCCCTTTAAATGTGATTGTCAGAACACCCTTTGGGGTTCAATTATGCATGCCACACCCTTGCTCCTGGCTCCACCCCAATGTCTCCTGGCTCCAACCCAATGTCTCCTGGCTCCACCCCCAATGTCTCCTGGCTCCACCCCTGATTTTTCCTGGCTCCACCCCCAATGTCTCCTGGCTCCACCCCTGATTTTTCCTGGCTCCACCCCCGAAGTCCCCAGGTATTTCTTGTATTGGACTTGGCAGCTCTATTAAAATGTAAGGAGATTTATTTTATTTTTTTAATGTAGACTGGATGTCTTCTGAGTACTTCAGAATGGGAAGTTTTCCAGAACAACACAGGGCCTCCTATCAGATTAACCTTTTGGTCTGTTCTGGCAAACCTGCTGGAAGCCAAACTGGAAAGGTTAATAATTTCATTTGGAGCCTTGTCCTATTACAAACAAGTTGTCGTGCGCTGAGCCAGTGCCGCTCTGTGCCTTTTTGGAGGCGCGCTAGATGGAAAAATGCACACACAAAAGAAAGAGGCGTGTGAGCCGTCAAGACAGAAACAGCCCCCGAAAGAATCCCGTTATTTAAACGCAGTGACTCTGCAGGATTAAAAGGATCCTGCAACGAGTTGGATTGCTCCCCAGTAGTAGTCATGACAACACCTCCGACAACTCTCGCTGGAGGGCAGGAGGAGAGGATAGAAGCGACCCAGAGCACAAAAGGGGTCCATTAGAGCTCCCCCATATCTCGTACGTTGCTAAATACTGGCAACGTTTGGTGTCGTGGTTAAGTGTGCAGACTGTTTTCTAGGAGAACCGGGTTTGATTCCCCACTCCTCCACTCGCAGCTGCTGGAATGGCCTTGGGTCGGCCATAGCTCTGGCAGAGCTGTCCTTGAAAGGGCGGGTTTTGTCAGAGCTCTCTCAGCCCCACCCACATCACAGGGTGTCTGTTGTGGGGGGAGGAAGATAAAGGAGATTGTGAGCCGCTCTGAGACTCTAAGTGGAGGGCGGGATATAAATCCAGTGTGGTTGTCATCAAAGTAAATGCGTTGTGTGTGTGTATAGCAGGCCCGTAGCCACAATGGGGCCCGGGAGGGGCCAGGCCCATCCTTTCAACCCCCCCCCCCTTCCAACTATATGGCCCCTCCATTGCAGGGTCCCCAATCTGTCCCCAATCTGTAATGGCATTGCTGATGGTCTTTTTGCTTTTTTCTCTCCCTTTTCCAAACACAGTGGGCAGAGCAAATTGGGGTGCGGGGGGAGAGTCAAGAGGTCTTTGTCTCTTGGAGAGAGGGGCACATAAGAAAGCGGTGGGGGGGAGCAGAATTGCTGTGACTGTATCAACAGAAGTCTGGTGTCCAGATCACGTGAAGTGATGGTATCGCTTTACTCTGCTCTGGTAACACCTCACTTGGAGTCTTGTGTTCAGTTTTGGGCACCACAGTTTAAGAAGGATCTAGACAAGCTGGAACGGGGTCCAGAGGAGGGTGACGAAGATGGTAAGGGGTCTGGAGACCAAATCCTATGAGGAAAGGTTGAAGGAGCTGGGGATGTTCAGCCTGGAGAGGAGGCGGCTGAGAGGTGATATGATCACCATCTTCAAGTACTTGAAGGGATGTCATATGGAGGATGGTGTGGAATTGTTTTCTGTGGCCCTGGAAGGTAGGACCAGAACCAACGGGTGGAAATTAAATCAAAAGAGTTTCTGGCTCAACATTAGGAAGAACTTCCTGACTGTTAGAGCGATTCCTCAGTGGAACAGGCTTCCTCGCAAACACCTCCCCCTAAATTCACAGGATCCTCATTGTTGTCAGAGGGCCATCCCGCCTCTGTTTCAAAACCTCCAAGGAAGGAGAGCCCACCACCTCCCGAGGAAGCCTGTTCCACTGAGGAATCGCTCTAACGATCAGGAAGTTCTTCCTCATGTTGAGCCGGAAACTCTTCTGATTTAATATCAACCCGTTGGTTCTGGTCCTACCTTCTGGGGCCACAGAAAACAATTCCACACCATCCTCTATAGGACAGCCCTTCAAGTACTTGAAGATGGTGATCCTATCACCTCTCAGCCGCCTCATCTCCAGGCTAAACATGCCCAGCTCCTTCAACCTTTCCACATAGGACTTGGTCTCCAAACCCCTCACCATCTTCGTCGCCCTCCTCTGGACCCGTTCCAGCTTGTCTATATCCTTCTTAAAATGTGGTGCCAAAAACTGAACACAAGACTCCACGTGAGGTCTTATCAGAACAGAGTAAAGTTCTTCCTCTTCTTCTGCCAAGGTTTCTTAGTCCCCTCACTCAGAGTTGAATTGCTTCTGAATGTTGTTTTGGCCTTGTCTAGCGTTGCCATTAGCTTGACGATGGAGCGTAGTCTGGGATTTCTGTTTCAAGCTCTTAATGCAATCTGTGATTGGCGGATGATAGCAGAATTCTATAAATAGACGTGTGCAGTAAAAGAAAAGAAAAGAAAAGAAAAGAAAAGAAAAGAAAAGAAAAGAAAAGAAAAGAAAAGAAAAGAAAAGAAAAGAAAAGAAAGAAGCTCACGTCTTGAAGGCAAGCCAGGATGCTGGTAAGAGCTGTTGTTATTTTGAAGAAGGGGAAACAGGAGGCCCTTTTCTATGGGACCGTGTGCGTGAAAGGGGTTCTTTTTATAACTGATGCAAGCAGGCGTCGTTTAATAATAATAGGTGGTGGAGCTCATTAGCATAACTCATTAGCATATGTCGCCGCCGCCCCCAGCCAAAAGCAACCCGATGCAAGAAAGGAGAGCCCCGGGCGAGCGAGGCCTGCTTGGGCTGGCTAGAGATCCAACCGGTCCAAACAGGCCTCGCTCGCCTGGGGTTCTCCTTGGCTGCCCCCACCACCACAGTCAAAAGACCAGCAAGTCACCCGCCATCCAAAATCACATAAGACGTAGAGATAGGGTGGTGTGGGCTTCTACAGGCTGCTGGGGGTGTGGCAAAGCTCCTGGTGGCTGCCCGCTGTCCTAATCCAAGGATTGTTATGCAGCTGCACCTCCTATTCAATGGACAAGGTAGGTGGGGAGAAGGAGGGGGAACCCTCAGAAAGGTTCAGGAGCTGCTCTCCTGTGAGCTCCTGCTGAATCTGAGGCCTGGGCGCAGCAGCATGACAATCCCTGGATTAGGAGAGCGGGCAGCCTGCCAGCCGCCAGGGGCTTTGCCACACCCCCAGCAGCCTTCATGAACCCCTGGAGAAGCCTGCACCACTCTTTCTCCACTTGTGATTTTGGACAGCAGGTGGCTTGCTGGCCTTTTGACTGTGGGTGGGGGGGCAGCCCAGGAGAGCGAGGCCTGCTTGGGCCAGTTGGATCTCTAGCCAGCCCAAGCAGGCCTCGCTTGCCCGGGGTTCTCCTTTCTTGCATCGGGTTGCTTTTGGCGGGAGTGGTGGTGGCATATGCTAATGAGTTACGCTAATGAGCTCCACTCCCTATTTTTCAACAAAACGACCACTGCCTGGATTAAATGTTTTTTTCAAAAAACTTAAAAAAAAAATAACTCTTTCCTTCACATTCTGGAAAAGGCTGAAAACAATCAAGTGAAGGAAAGCATGCAGTTAATAGGGATGGACAGAAAGCAGCAACAAGGAGAGGCTGTAGCTCAGCGGCAGAGCATCTGCCCGGGATGTAGAAGGTCCCAGGTTCAATCCCTGGCATCTCCAGTTGAAAGGACCAGGCAGTAGGTGATGGGAAAGACCTCAGCCTGAGACCCTGGAGACTAATGAAGAAGGGCTGTGGCTCAGTGGCAGAGTATCTGCTCACCATGCAGAAGGTCCCAGGTTCAATCCCCAGCATCTCCAGTTGAAAGGACCAGGCAGGAGGTGATGGGAAAGACCTCAGCCTGAGATCCTGGAGACTAATGGAGAAGGGCTGTGGCTCAGTGGAAGACCCCCTGCTTGGCATGCAGAAGGTCCCAGGTTCAATCCCCGGCAACTCCAGTTCAAAGGACCAGGCAGGTGGGGATGGGAAAGACCTCAGTCTGAGACCCTGGAGAGCTGCTGCCAATCTGAGTAGTCCATACTGAACTTGATGGACTAATGATCTGACTGAGGATTTGTTATTCAGTCACACAGTAGAATCCAACTCTTAGCGACCCCATGAACAAAGTCACGCCGGGCCCTCGTGTCTTCCACCATCCTCCGAAGTCTGCTCAAATTCGTGTTTGTTACATCAGTAATGCTGTCCAGCCATCTCCTCTTTTGCCGTCCCCTTCTTCTTTTGCCTTCTGCCTTTCCCAGCATCAGGGTCTTCTCCAGTGAGTGCTCCCTTTTCATTGGGTGGCCAAAATATTTGAGCTTCAGCTTCAGCATCTGACCTTCCAGGAAACAGTCAGGGTTGATCTCCCTTAGGACTGACTGATTGGATCTTCAGGAGTCTTCTCCAGCACCACATCTCAAAAGCATCTATTCTTCTGTGCTCGGCCTTCCTTATGGTCCAGCTCTCACAGCCATACATTACTACTGGGAATACCATCGCATTGACTATACAGATTTTTGTTGGTAGGGTGATGTTTCTCCTTTTTATGATACTGCCCAGGTTCGCCATAGCTGTCCTCCCAAGGAGCAAACGTTTTTTAATTTCTTGGCTACAGTCGCCATCTGCAGTGATCTCGGATCCCCGAAATGTGAAGTCTGTCACTGCTTCCATGTCTTCCCCTTTCTATTTGCCACGGTGTGATGGGGCCGGATGCCATGATCTTAGCTTTTTTGATGTTGAGTTTCAAGCTTTTTTGATGTTGAGTTTTGTGCTCTCCTCTTTCACCCTCAACAAGAGGTTCTTTAGGTCCTCCTCACTTTCTGTCATTAGAGTGGTGTCATCTGCATATCTGAGGTTGTTGTTGTTTTTCCCGGTAAACTTAATTCCGGTTTGTGCTTCATCCAGGCCAGCATTCCGCATGATGTACTCTGCATATAAATTAAATAAGTAGGGTTACAATATACATCCTTGTCGAACTCCTTTTCCTATTCTAAACCAATCCGTTGTTCCGTATCCCATTCTGACAGTTGCTTCTTGACCCTTATACAGGTTTCTCAGGAGACATGTGAGGTGGTCTGGTACCCCCATCACTTTAAGGACTTGCCACAGTTTGTTGTGATCCACACAATCAAAGGCTTTTGCATAGTCAATGAAGCAGAAATAGATGTTTTCCTGATACTCCCGTGCTTTCTCCATAATCCAGCAAATGTTGCCGATTTGATCTCTAGTTCTTCTACCTCTCCGAAACCCAGCTTGAACTTCTGGTAGTTCCCGATCGACATACTGCTGAAGCCTAGCTTGTAGGATCTTTAACATGACCTTGCTGGCATGTGAAATGAGTGCAATGGTGCACTATTCAAAGTCCTAAAAGACGATGCTGTTAAAGTGATGCACACATTATGTCAACAAATCTGGAAAATGCAACAGTGGCCACGGGATTGGAAAAGATCAGTTTTTATTCCAATCCCAAAGAAGGGTAATGCCAAGGAATGTTCAAACAATCGCACCATTGCACTGACTGAGGATAAGGCAGTATAATTGCAGGCATGGCTCAGTGGCAGAATGTCTGCTTGGTAAGGAGAAGGTCCCCGGTTCAATCCCCGGCATCTCCAGTTGAAAGGACCAGGCAGGAGGTGATGGGAAAGACCTCAGCCTGAGACCCTGCAGACTAATGGAGAAGGGCTGTGGCTCAGTGGCAGAGCCTCTGCTCAGCATGCAGAAGGACCCAGGTTCGGTCCCCGGCATCTCCAGTTAAAAGGACCAGGCAGGAAGTGATGGGAAAGACCTCAGCCTGAGACCCTGGAGGCTAATGGAGAAGGGCTGTGGCTCAGTGGCAGAGCATCTGCTTGGCATGCAGAAGGTCCCAGGTTCAATCCCCAGCATCTCCAGTTAAAAGGACCAGGCAGGAGGTGATGGGAAAGACCTCAGCCTGAGACCCTGGAGGCTAATGGAGAAGGGCTGTGGCTCAGTGGCAGAGCATCTGCTTGGCATGCAGAAGGTCCCAGGTTCAATCCCCAGCATCTCCAGTTAAAAGGACCAGGCAGGAGGTGATGGGAAAGACCTCAGCCTGAGACCCTGGAGACTAATGGAGAAGGGCTGTGGCTCAGTGGTAGAGCATCTGCTTGACATGCAGAAGGTCCCAGGTTCAATCCCCGGCATCTCCAGTTAGAAGGACCAGGCAGGAGGTGATGGGAAAGACCTCAGCCTGAGACCCTGGAGGCTAATGGAGAAGGGCTGTGGCTCAGTGGTAGAGCATCTGCTTGGTAAGCAGAAGGTTCCAGGTTCAATCCCCGGCATCTCCAGTTATAAGGACCAGGCAGGAGGTGATGGGAAAGACCTCAGCCTGAGACCCCGGAGACTAATGAAGAAGGGCTGTGGCTCAGTGGAAGATCCTCTGCTTGGCATGCAGAAGGTCCCAGGTTCAATCCCCAGCATCTCCAGTTAAAAGGACCAGGCAGGAGGTGATGGGAAAGACCTCAGCCTGAGACCCTGGAGACTAATGGAGAAGGGCTGTGGCTCAGTGGAAGAGCCTCTGCTCAGCATGCAGAAGGACCCAGGTTCGGTCCCCGGCATCTCCAGTTAAAAGGACCAGGCAGGAGGTGATGGGAAAGACCTCAGCCTGAGACCCTGGAGGCTAATGGAGAAGGGCTGTGGCTCAGTGGCAGAGCATCTGCTTGGCATGCAGAAGGTCCCAGGTTCAATCCCCAGCATCTCCAGTTAAAAGGACCAGGCAGGAGGTGATGGGAAAGACCTCAGCCTGAGACCCTGGAGACTAATGGAGATGGGCTGTGGCTCAGTGGTAGAGCATCTGCTTGGTAAGCAGAAGGTCCCAGGTTCAATCCCCGGCATCTCTAGTTATAAGGACCAGGCAGGAGGTGATACGAAAAGCTTCAGCCTGAGCCCTTGGAAAGCCATTATCAGACTGAGGCCTAGATACTGGCCTCAATGGACCCAGGAATTTTTTTGTAACAGGAGCTCTTTTGCATATTAGGCCACACCCCCTGATGTAGCCAATCCTCCAAGAGCTTGCAGTAGGCCCTGTAAGAAGAGCCCTGAAAGCTCCCAGAGGATTGGCTACATCAGAGGGGTGTGGCCTGATAAGCAAAGGAGCTCCTGCTACCAAAAAAAAAAAAGTCCTGAATGGATCTGTGGCTTGGCTCAGCAGAAGGCAGTTTCGATTTAGGGTTCCCAGCTTCAGGATGGGAAAAACCTGGAGATTTGGGGGTAGAACCCGAGGAGAGTGGGGTTTGGGGAGGAGAGAGTGCTCAGCCAGGGCTTTTATTTTGTAGCAGGAACTCTGCATATTAGGCCACACACACCCCGATGTAGCCAATCCTGGAACTTGCAGGGCTTTTATTATAGGGCGTACTGTAAGCTCTTGGAGAACTGGCTACATCCGTTTGATGTCGTGGTTAAGCGTGAGGACTCTTATCTGGGAGAACTGGGTTTGATTCCTCACTCCTCCACTTGCAGCTGCTGGAAGGGCCTTGGGTCAGCCATAGCTCTCGTAGGAGTTGTCCTTGAAAGGGCAGCTTCTACGAGAGCTCTCTCAACCCCACTCACCTCACAGGTTGTCTGTTGGTGGGAGTGAGGTAGTCAAAGGAGATTGTGAGCTGCTCTGAGACTCTGAGATTCAGAGTATAGGGTGTGATATAAATCCAATATCTTCTTCTTCTGTACCAAGAGCCCAGTGAGCTCCAGGAGTATTGGCTACGTCAGGAGGTGTGGCCTAATATGCAAAGGAATTCCATGCAAAAAAGGCCTGGTGCTCAGCAAGGTATCATGCCGTAGAAACCACTTCTCCAAAGCAGCCATTTTCTACAAGGGAGCTGGTCTGTATTGTCTAGAGCAGGGGTGGCCAACGGTAGCTCTCCAGATGTTTTTTGCCTACAACTCCCATTAGCCCCAGCCAGCATGGCCAATGGCTGGGGCTGATGGGAGTTGTAGGCAAAAAACTTCTGGAGAGCTACCGTTGACCACCTCTGGTCTAGAGATCAGTTTTCATTCCCAAAGCTCTCCAGCCGACCCCTGGAGGTGACTGTGAAGAAATTTTCACGTGTCTGTGAAGAAATTTTTTCCTATTTTCGACAGGAATTGTCTACGTACTTTCCTCGGCAACCATGAAAGCTAGTAGTGTAATGAAAAGTGAGCCATGGCCGTTTGGAGTTGTTACCGTGATACGATCTCTGATGGACCTGGAGAAGCCGATCTCAGTCAGAACGCTGACGGGGGAAACTGATCTGGCGAGAGAACTCTGCCGCCTCAGCTCTGCGGCTGGCCAATGCTTGTCTCTTTGACAAATGTGGAGCCGCCATCTGTTTCAACAGCGCTCCTCCGCTAATTCAACTTTACCTTATCACATTTTAAACCAAAAACAAATCACTTGAGATGGCACAGAGCTCCCCAATGGCTATTGCAGTGGCCTGATAGCAAAGAAAGGGAGGATATGTATCTGTCGGGGAGGGATGGTGACTCAGTGGTAGAGCATCTGCTTGGTAAGCAGAAGGTCCCAGGTTCAATCCTCGGCATCTCCAACTAAAAGGGGTCCAGGCAAGTAGGCATGAAATCCAGCTTGAGACCCTGGAGAGCTGTTGCCAGTCTGAGTAGACGACTGACTTTGATGGACCGAGGGTCTGATTCAGTAGAAGGCAGCTTCATATGTTCATATGTCTAAGGGGAGGGACAGTGGCTCAGTGGTAGAGCATCTGCTTGGTAAGGAGAAGGTCCCAGGTTCAAGCCCCGGCATCTCCAACTGAAAAGGGTCCAGGCAAGTAGGCGTGAAAAACCTCAGCTTGAGACCCTGGAGAGCAGGGGAGGGATGGTGGCTCAGTGGTGGAGCATCTGCGGTAAGCAGAAGGTCCCAGGTTCAATCCCCGGCATCTCCAACTAAAAAGGGTCCAGGCAAGTAGGCGTGAAAAACCTTAGCTGGAGACCCTGGAGAGCCGCTGCCAGTCTTGAGTAGACAAGACTGACTTTGATGGACCGAGGGTCTGATTCTGCAGAAGGCAGCTTCATGTGTTCATATGTACTTGAAGATGGTGACCCTATCACCTCTCAGCCGCCTCCTCTCCAGGCTAGACATGCCCAGCTCCTTCAACCTTTTTTCATAGGATTTGGTCTCCAGACCCCTCACCATCTTCGTCGCCCTCCTCTGAACCTGTTCCAGCTTGTCCATATCCTTCTTAAAATGTGGTGTCCAAAACAGCACACAATACTCCAGGTGAGGTGTAACCAGAGCAGAGTAAAGCGATACCATCACTTCACGTGATCTGGACACGAGACTTCTGTTAATACACTCCCAAATTCATAGAATCATAGAATCAGAGTTGGAAGGCACCTCTAGGGTCATCTAGTCCAACCCTCTGCACAATGCAGGAAACTCACAAACACTTCCCCCTAAATTCACAGGATCTTCATTGCTGTCAGATGGCCATCTAGCCTCTGTTTAAAAACTTCCAAGAAAGGAGAACTCATCACCTCCCAAGGAAGCCTGAAAAGGCATTTGCCTTCTCAGACACTGCATCACACTTCTTCTCATGTTCAGCGTATGGTCCACTAAGATCACTAGATCTCCAAATTATAGAATCATAGAGTTGGAAGGGACCTCCAGGGTCATCTAGTCCACAATGCAGGAAACTCACAAACACCTCTCCCAAAATTCACAGGATCCTCGTTGCTGTCAGATTGCCATCTAGCCTCTGTTGAAAAACCTCCAAGGAAGGAGAGCCCACCACCTCCCAAGGAAGCCTCTTCCACTGAGGAATCGCTCTCATGTTCAGGAAGTTCTTCCTAATGTTGAGCCAGAAACTCTTTTAATTTAATTTCAATCCATTGAATCATAGAAGAATCATAGAATCCTAGAGTATGGAAGGACCTCCAGGGTCATCTAGTCCAACCCCCTGCACAATGCAGGAAACTCACAAACACCTCCCCCTAAAATTCACAGGATCCACATTGCTGTCAGATGGCCATCTAGCCTCTGCTTAAAAACCTCCAAGGAACGAGAGCCCACCACCTCCCGAGGAAGCCTGTTCCACTGAGGAATCGCTCTAACGGTCAGGAAGTTCTTCCCAATGTTGAGCCGGAAACTTTTTTGATTTAATTTCAATCCTTTGGTTCTTGAGAGTCTTCTGTGAGGAACTGGCTAATGAAAGCATGCCTTGAAGTCCCTTTAAAGAGGAGTTCTACTATCCAGTGGGATTCACAGTTTCTGTATTTTACTGGATGAACTTTGTACAATGGTGGATAATTACCGAGGTTGATTGTACTGTTACTCTATGAATTTTTGAAAAGGCTCATTGAATATAATTAGCGTGCATGCACTTGGATTGTTTCTTGCGATATGGTCGCGGTGACATTCTACGCTTTGAATTTTATATCTTTTCCATGACTCTCCTTTATTGTTTCTTATAGCCCAGGCTAGTCTGGTTAAGAACATAAGAACATAAGAGAAGCCATGTTGGATCAGGCCAACGGCCCATCCAGTCCAACACTCTGTGTCACAAAGCAGCAAAAAAAATTATATATACACACACACTGTGGCTAATAGCCACTGATGGACCTGTGCTCCATATTTTTATCTAAACCCCTCTTGAAGGTGGCTATACTTGTGGCCGCCACCACCTCCTGTGGCAGTGAATTCCACATGTTAATCACCCTTTGGGTGAAGAAGTACTTCCTTTTATCCATTTTAACCTGCCTGCTCAGCAATTTCATCGAATGCCCACGAGTTCTTGTATTGTGAGAAAGGGAGAAAAGTACCTCTTTCTCTACTTTCTCCATCCCATGCATTATCTTGTAAACCTCTATCATGTCACCCCGCAGTCAACGTTTCTCCAAGCTAAAGAGTCCCAAGTGTTTCAACCTTTCTTCATAGGGAAAGTGCTCCAGCCCTTTAATCATTCTAGTTGCCCTTCCCTGGACTTTCTCCAATGCTATAATATCCTTTTTGAGGTGCGGCGACCAGAACTGCACACAGTACTCCAAATGAGACCGCACCATCAATTTATACAGGGGCATTATGATACTGGCTGATTTGTTTTCAATTCCCTTCCTAATAATTCCCAGCATGGCGTTGGCCTTTTTTATTGCAAACGCACACTTTCTTGACATTTTCAGTGAGTTATCTACTACGACCCCAAGATCTCTCTCTTGGTCAGTCTCTGCCAGTTCACACCCCATCAACTTGTTCACACCCCATCAACACAGCCTGTGTTCCCTTTTACTAATCTCACTTGGACTGGTTTTCCACCACTTAAAGGAGTCCTTCTTACCTTTTACAGCTTCCATTACTTTGTTTGTTAACCATGCAGGCCTTTTCCTATGCCTGTTTGTGCCTTTCCTAACTTGTGGTATGTATTTTATCTGAGCTTCTAGGATTATAGTTTTAAATAGTGTCCAAGCTTCCCAAGGGTTTTGACCGTATGTACCTTTCCTTTCAGTTTCCTCCTCACATGCCTCCTCATCTCAGTGTATTTACCCCTTTTAAAGTTAAACGTGGTTGTGGCAGTCTTTTTGGATAACTCCCTATTTATACAAACGGTGAAATCAATAACATTATGGTCACTGCTCCCAAGCGGCGCAATCACTTTTACATCTCTCACCAAGTCTTGGGCATTACTTAGGACCAAATCCAGGATCGCCCCACCCCTGGTAGGTTCCCTGGTTAGTATTTGGATGGGAGACCCACCCCCCCAGGAAGTTCTATGGTTGCCAGGTCCAATTCAAGAAATTACTGGGGACTTTGGGGGTGGAGCCAGGAGACATTGGGGGTGGAGCCAGGAGCAAGGGTGTAACAAGCATGATTGAATTCCAAGGGGAGTTTTGGCCATCACATTTCAAGGGACCACATGCCTTTTAAATGTCTTTCCTCCGTTTGGAAATAATTAGGGATGGGGCACCTTCTTTTGGGGTTCATAGAATTGGACCCCCCCGGTCCAATCTTTTCAAAACTTGGGGGTTGTTTTGAGTAGAGACTCCAGGCGCAATGCTAAAAATGTGGTGCATCTACCTAAAAAACCAGCCCCCTCCCCAAGCCCCAGATACCCACAGATCATGCTATATGGTAGGGGTGTCCAACGGTAGCTCTCCAGATGTTTTTTGCCTACAACTCCCATCAGCCCCAGCCAGCATGGCCAATGGCTGTGGCTGATGGGAGTTGTAGGCAAAAAACATCTGGAGAGCTACCGCTGGCCACCTCTGCTGTATAGCCTAGGACCTGCCTACCTTAGGGACCGTCTCTCCCCACACGTTCCCCAGAGGGTACTTCGATCTGGATCTCAAAATCTATTAGTAATCCCCGGGCCGAAGGAGGCCAAATTAAAGACCACCAGATAGAGGACCTCTCATCAACCGCCAGAGGAAGTGAGGTCTTTGCGGAACCTTGCCCAGTTTCGCAAGGCCTGCAAGTCCGCTCTCTTCTGGTTGGGTTTCAATTGACGCAGATCGTAGGGGAACCGAAGAAACACCGTCGCCACTGAAAACGTATAACATCAAAGAGATTAGCACCCAATTAATTTTGAGCGTTTTAACTACGGAATGTGCAATTTTACAATATGTATTGATTTTAATTGTTTGTTGTGATTTTATACGGCGAGCCCCCCCCCCCCCGGGAGCCTGCTTCGGCGGGGAGGGTGGGATATAAATCATATCAAATCAATCAATCAATAAGATCAATTCGCCATTATACCCAATGGGATTCGGTCCACATGCAGCTGCTAGAGTGACCTTGGATCAGCCGAAACTTATTCAGAGCTGTTCCTCTCAAGAGTACTTCTTGGAGAGCTCTCTCAAGCCCAGCTCCCTCACAGAGTGTCTGTTGTGGGAAGGGGAAAGCAGATTGTAAGCTTACTCTGAGACTCCTTTGGGTAGTGAAGGGCGGGGTATAAATCCAATCTCTTCTTATGAAGCTCCTTTCCTAGGGACACTGGGCAGAGCATGCATCTGGGGACATAGGTGGCGGAGCGCTAACTCTAAGTGTGTGGTGAGGTCAGCGTCTGTGGGCCTTCCCAGAAGCCCTGGGCCCTGGCACTGGCCCATCCCAGAGTCCGTTGGCAGCGGCCCTGCCTGTGTTTCGCTTCCGTTCAGGTAACCGTTTTGTTAGGGAGTAGCAGCAGCCCTGATGCCTGGGTGATAGCCTCAATGCTCCCTAGCAAGACCTCCCTTTGCTTGGTGGACCCCTAACTCCACTGATTCAGAAGTTCCTTCCGGTGTGGTGTAGTGGTTAAGTTCACAGGCTCCTGTCTGGGAGAACTGGGTTTGATTTCCCCAGTCCTCCACATGCATCTGCTGGAGTGACCTAGGGTCTGTCATAACTCTATCAGAGCTGTTCTGGAAACAGCAGTTTCTGTCAGAGCTCTCTCACCACCTCCTATATCACAGGGTGTATTGTGGAGAGGGGAAGGGAAAGGAGATCGTAAGCCGCTCTGAGCCTCCAAGTGAAGGGTGAGATATAAATCCAATCTCCTCCTCTTCTTTCTTCTTCTTCTTCTTCTTCTTCTTCTTCTCATTCTTCTTCTTCTTCTTCTAAAGATGACTTGCAAGAGGCAGGGCCAGTGGCGTTTGCCCCAAAAGCTTGTATCTTCGCATCAGAGGCATCCAACTCCTTTTCACAAACAGAGCCACACAATCTTGACAGGCTGGAAAAGTGGGCTGAAACCAATAACATGGATTTTAACAGGGATAAATGTAAAGTTCTGCATTTAGGTAGGAAAAATCCAATGCATGGTTATAGATACCTTAGCAGTAGTCTGTGCAAAAAGGATCTAGGGGTCTTAGTGGACCATATGCTGAACATGAGACAGCAGTGTGATGCAGTGGCTGAAAAGGCAAATGCAATCTTGGGCTGTATCAACAGAAGTACAATGTCCAGATCGCGTAAAGTGATGGTATCGCTTTACTCTGCTCTGGTAAGACCTCACCTGGAGTATTGTGTTCATTCTGGAATGATATAGACAAGCTGGAAGGGGTCCAGAGGAGGGCGACGAAGATGGTGAGGGGCCTGGAGACCAAGTCCTAAGAGGAAAGGCTGAAGGAGCTGGGGATTTTTAGCCTGGAGAAGAGGCGGCTGAGAGGTGATACGATCACCATGTTAGAGAATTTTGCACGCAGCAGAAGAGCTGAAGGAGAGGGACAGGCAAAAACACAGGAATTAATAGACAAGAGAAACAACTGTATTCAATGGTAGATATATTTACCAGGATAGTATCCAATATTCAGAGTCGTTGCCAGGCCAAGGTCATACACAGTAAACAGTACACACTCCAGTAGATAACAGTATACAGCAGTAAGTATACACAGCACGATCCAAGCACAGTAGCCTAGGATCCAACACCAGCAGTGTTCGCTGCCACCCAGACAGTGAGCCTCACAGTACCCACAATCCTTACAGGCAGACTAAGCAGGCTCACTGAGCTTCCCTAAGTACACGTACCAATCATGCAACCTTACCAGAAGGTTGCATCAGCTTTGTGAGTCAGCACAAAGCCTAATTACAGGTGAGGTCATCTCACCTTACCTCAGTAACAGGTAACAGCTGGACCATGATGCAGCATGACTCAGCATGACATTGCAGAAACAACATTACTATTACTAAGATGGAGTCAGTCAGCCATTTTAGGACCGAGTTCCAACACACCATCTTCAAGGACTCGAAGGGCTGTCCTAGAGAGGAGGGGGTGGAATTGTTTTCTGTGGCCCCGGAAGGCTAGACCAGAACCAACGGGTTGAAATTAAATCAGAAGAGTTTCCGGCTCAACATTAGGAAGAACTTCCTGACCATTAGAGCAGTTCCTCAGTGGAACAGGCTTCCTCCTTGGGAGGTGGTGGGCTCTCCTTCCTTGGAGGTTTTTCAACAGAGGCAAGATGGCCATCTGACAGCAATGCAGATCTTGTGAATTTAGGGCAGGGGTATTTGTGAGTTTCTTGCATTGTGCAGGGGGTTGGACTAAATGACCCCAAGGAATCCCTTCCAACTGTATGATTCTAACCCAGCCAAGGAGCCAGTCGCAACCGTGGAGCTCGGAAACCTCTTCCACCAGGCACATGGGAGCAAACGCTGCACACAACAATCTTCTTAATTATATCCTAGCTTGCTGAAGTACATTTCATTTTTGGCAGGAAGCTGGAAAGCCTTTGGCAAGGCTTGATGAAGGAAATTGCCAGTCCGTCATATTGGAATGGTCCTTTAATGGCCCTTTAATAAATTGCATCTTTCTAAAATTATCCTCTCTCATCGGGTAGGGCTATGTTTATTGCTCTGCTCTATTCAGAGTGAAGTGGATTCTTGGGCTATACAGGGAAGTGTTTCTGGCCTTCCGTTAGTAAAACATAAGAACATAAGAGAAGCCATGTTAGATCAGGCCAATGGCCCATCCAGTCCAACACTCTGTGTCACAAAGTGGCAATTTTTTTTGTGGCTAATAGCCACTGATGGACCTCTGCTCCATATTTTTATCTAAACCCCTCTTGAAGGTGGCTATGCTTGAGGCCGCCACCACCTCCTGTGGCAGTGAATTCCACGTTAATCACCCTTTGGGTGAAGAAGTACTTCCTTTTATCCGTTTTAACCTGTCTGCTCAGCAATTTCATCGAATGCCCACGAGTTCTTGTATTGTGAGAAAGGGAGAAAAGTACTTCTTTCTCTACTTTCTCCATCCCATGCATTATCTTGTAAACCTCTATCATGTCACCCCGCAGTCGACGTTTCTCCAAGCTAAAGAGCCCTAAGCATTTCAACCTTTCTTCATAGGGAAGGTGTTCCAGCCCTTTAATCATTCTAGTTGCCTTTTTCTGGACTTTCTCCAATGCTATAATATCCTTTTTGAGGTGCGGCGACCAGAACTGCACATAGTACTCCGAATGAGACCGCACCATCGATTTAGGACAAAGGATGGAAAACCAGAGGGGAAAGAGGGCTCCCCACACAACATCACTGGCGCAATGATGTCACACGCAAGTGACGTTATCGCACCAGTGACGTCGCACACCAGCCGCTCTAGGAGCTTCCAGGAAAACTCTATGGTTTTCCCCAATGCTCTAGCAATTTGGGAGGGAAACTCTATAGTACCATAAAGTTTTCCTCCCAAATTGCTAGAGTGGCTGGGAAGACCATAGAGTTTTCCTGGAAGCTCCTACAGTGGCCAGCACATGCCATTGCTGGTGTGATGACACCACTTGCGCCAAAGACTTTTCAGCTTGCGCATGACGTCATTGCACGGGCAACGTTGGGTAGGTATCCCCCCGTCCGGCCTGGTAGCTTGCCAGCCCTATACTGCAGTCATATAGGAGAAAGTAATTTTAAAAGTATGATGGGAGTAAGGTTTTATGGTGACGAATTATAATTCAAGGAGCATTTTAAGGGACGTGCTGAACTGATACATTTTAGAGTGCCAGTTTGGTATAGTGGTTTAGCATTTAGAGAGTCAGTTTGGTGTAGTGATTCTTATCTGGGGAGAGCTGGGTTTGATTCCCCACTCCTCCACTTGCACCTGCTGGAATGGCCTTGGGTCAGCCCTAGCTCTGGCAGAGGTTGTCCTTGAAAGGGCAGCTGCTGTGAGAGCCCTCTAAGCCCCACCCACCTCACAGGGTTTGATTCCCCCGCTCCTCCACTTGCACCTGCTGGAATGCCCTTGTGTCAGCCACAGCTCTCGCAGAGCAGTCCTTGAAAGTGCAGCTTCTGGGAGAGCTCTTTCAGCCCCACCTACCTCACAGGGTGTTTGTTGTGGGGGAGGAAGATAAAGGAGATTGTGAGCTGCTCTGAGACTCTTGAGTGGAGGGCGGAATATGAATCCAATGTCTTCTTCTTCCAACGTCTTCTTAGTAAAAGATATTGAAGATATTGGATTTATATCCCGCCCTCCACTCTGAAGAGTCTCAGAGCAGCTCACAATCTCCTTTCCCTTCCTCCCCCACAACAGACACCCTGTGAGGTGGGTGGGGCTGGAGAGGGCTCTCACAGCAGCTGCCATTTCAAGGACAACCTCTGCCAGAGCTATGGCTGACCCAAGCCCATTCCACACCCAAGGAGTGAGGAATCAAACCCGGTTCTCCCAGATAAGAGTCCGCACACTTAACCACTACACCAAACTGGTCTAGTAGACCTTCCAGTGATATCAAGGGTGTGCTAAGGAGCTCCGGCACCTCTTTTTCTACAATGCTAACAAGCGTGTCGTTTTTCCTCTTGGCCTGGCTGGGAAGGTCACGTCCCCAGAGCGGAGCAGGAAGGAAAACCTTTGCGGTCCATTTGCCAGCTGCCCACTTCTCGAAACTGTTCCTTCGTCTCGTGTCGTTGGGTTGCAGAGCGATATTACGGTTTGCTGAGGCAGAAAAACAGATGCTGTTTCACCTGGAGAGCGCCAGGCCTCCCCTGGGGGGGAACAGATGACTTTTTTATAACCCAATAAACAAACATATGTAGTTTGGAAACACAGACCAGATGGAGGCAAGAGTTTTAAGGACGGGATGTTCTGGTCTTTTAAGATTTTTTTTAAAAGTAAATTTTTTTGGGGGGGGGGTAAGTTCTGTATGTTTCCATTTTCCAGCGAAAGGTGCAAGCTTTTCGGAAGCATTTCTCTTTCGGGCTCCTGCCCTAGACTGCTGGTTGCGTTTGAAATGCGCTCGAAAACTAGACGTGACTTGGTTCCAGCTGCCATCGGGAGAAAATATAGCCTTTGTCTCCCCTGCTAGGTTTACAGATCAGTCCCAGAGGTTTTCTGGCATTGCTGTTCTGGGAATTCTCCTACCTTCAGCCTTTCCTTCTGTTTTCTCTGCCGTCGTTTGGCTGCGACCATTTTCCTCAAAGGCCCCATGAGTCCAGTCCTCCCGAAACGGTGGTGGGCCAGCTAATTCGGCCACCGGCAGCCTCTTCGCTAGGGGTGTCAACCTCCAGTTGGCACCTGGAGATCTCCCACTATTATAGTTGGTCACGAGCAGTGTTCCTTCGAAGCTGAGTTAGCGTGAGCTGGCTCACAGTTTTTTAGCCTCCAGCTCACACATTTTATCTTAGCTCAGGAAGGATGACCCCAGAGCACGCTAAGTGATTCAGTCGCTCACATCTTTAATGCCAGGAGCTCACAAAGTAGAATTTTTCCTCACAAGATTCTGCAGCTTAGAGAGAACATTGGTCACCCTTGGAGAAAATGGCTGCTTTGTAGGGTGGACTCTATGACATTATACCCTTCTGAGGCCTCTCTCCTTCCCAAACGCCACCTTTCACAGGCTCCGCGCACAATATCTCCAGGTATTCCCCAACCAGTTTGGTGTGGTGGTTAAGTGGGCGGACTCTTATCTGGGAGAACCGGGTTCGACTCCCCACTCCTCCACTTGCAGCTGCTGGAATGGCCTTGGGTCAGCCATAGCTCTCGCAGAGCTGTCCTTGAAAGGGCAGTTTTTGTCAGAGCTCTCTCAGCCCCACTTACCTCACAGGGTTTGATTCCCCACTCATATGAATATATATGAACATATGAAGTTGCCTTATACTGAATCAGACCTTTGGTCCATCAAAGTCAGTCTTGTCTTCTCAGACTGGCAGCGGCTCTCCAGGGTCTCAAGCTGAGGTTTTTCACACCTATTTGCCTGGACCCTTTTTTGGAGATGCCAGGGATTGGACCTGGGACCTTCTGCTTCCCAAGCAGATGCTCTACCACTGAGCCACCGTCCCTCCCAACTTGCAGCTGCTAAAATGGCCTTGGGTCGACCATAACTCGGGCAGAGGTTGTCCTTGAAAGGGTAGCTGCTGTGAGAGTCCTCTCAGCCCCAACCACCTCACAGGGTGTCTGTTGTGGGGGGGAGAAGATATAGAAGCTTGTAAGCCACTCTGAGTCTCTGATTCAGAGAGAAAGGAGGGGTATAAATCTGTAGTCTTCTTCTTCTTCGACCCAGAACTGGTGGTAACCCTACTCTACGCTTTCATCACAATAGTGCCATGGAAACTCCAGATACAGAGACAATGTACCTTAGAGCAGAGATTACTGGGAAGTGGCTGCTGTTCATACCAGAACGCTGGACCAGTTGTTCTTTGCCTGATCCAGTAGAGCCGCAGAGTTCCCTTGCCCGTTGGCACCCGCGAGTCCTTTCAGAACTTAATTAGACATGAAGCAAATAGTTATTGGATGCAGAAGGATGGAAGGCTGAGTCAACCTTGAGCCGGCTACCTGAACCCGGCTTCCGCCGGAAACAAACTCAGGTCATGAGCAGGGAGTTCGGACTGCAGCTTTACCACTCTGCGCCACGGGGCTCCCTTAAGATCGTTATAGCACCTGTTTTAATGTTTTAAAGTATTATTGTCTGCATTAATTAGTTCTGTGTAATGTTTTATTGGTATGTAAGTTCGATCCTGACGGAAGCTGGGTTCAGGTAGCTGGCTCAAAGTCGACTCCGCCTTCCATCCTTCCGAGGTCAGTCAAATGAGCCCCCAGCTTGCTGGCGGGAAAGCGTAGATGACTGAGGAAGGCAACGGCAAAACACCCCATAAATGTCTGCCAAGAAAACACTGTGATGTGACATCACCCCATCAGACAGTAATGACTTAGTGCTTGCACAGGGGAGTGACTACCTTTTATGAAAGAGAATACTATTAAACAACGCATGGATTTTTTAAAGGCATCCTCTTAAACTGATCTTCCTAAAGTATTGAGTTACTATTATGCACGACCTCATTCCTTGATATTTTGTGGTTGACGCTGCCTCTTGTGGCAGTGTTTTGGGGTAGTGTGCCCCACCCACTGTCAGAATGCCAAACGCGCCCACAGGTTGGGGTTGGGAGACCTGAGTTCGATCCCAGCAGAAGCTGGTTCAGGTCGCCGGCTCCAGGTTGACTCAGCCTTTCATCCTTCTGAGGTCGGTCAAAGGAGTCCCCAGCTTGCTGGGAGAAAAGCGTAGAGGACTGGGGAATGCAAGGCAAACCACCCTACAGAAAGTCTGCCATGAAAACGTTGTGAAAGCAACGTCACCCCAGAGTCGGAAATGACTGGTGTTTGCACCTTTACCTTTTCCTGTTTGCACCTTTACCTTTTGAGCCTGCTTCAGCAGGAAGGGCGGGATATAATAAATAGTCTAATAAATCTAATATTTTAGAGTCTAATAAATAAACAAACAGGGTCCTACTGAACCTGAATGGAGAGGAATGGTGTATGTCCAAAGAAGAAGATGATATTGGATTTATACCCTGCCCTATACTCTGAATCTCAGTCTCAGAGCTGCTCACCATCTCTTTTACCTTCCTCCTCCCCTCACAAACAGACACCCTGTGAGGTGGGTGGGGCTGAGAGGGCTCTCACAGCAGCTGCCCTTTCAAGGACAACTCCTGCCAGAGCTCTGGCTGACCCAAGGCCATTCCAGCAGCTGCAAGCGGAGGAGGGGGGAATCAAACCCGGTTCTCCCAGATAAGAGTCCGCACACTTCACCCGCTACACCAAACAAACAAAAGGCAAGGTTTTGCTTTGGGACTCAGTTTGCACACATCCGGTCCTTTCCCACTGTCTCACGGTGAAAGGATACGATCTTGAATACCAGCACAGCAGCACGACCCAGTCAACTGCCAGCCTTTTCATAAATTCAGCTTCATGGCTTTGTCACTTGGCGTCTTCGTGTTGCGCTGCCGAAAGGAAACCACGAGCTGTTCTTTTTCCCGAACAGATGGGAGCCAGGAGAACATCACCAGCTACCCCGACCAGGGCGATTTGCATAGCGACCAAAAACATCTTTTTATTATTATGTGACAGGGAGGTGTTAATCTTTGGCATACACAGCAGACAGAACAGTTGGAAGGCGGGGGAAAACCCTGCTCTAATACTTTCCCCATATGGGTCTGCAAGGTGGTTTTTGTTCCTCTTTTTTTTGGGGGGGGGTATGTTTATTTTAGAAAACAAAGAGATAGTATAAAGGAGATACAGAAAATTAATGTCATATGCATCAAACAGCAAAAGACAATTTGTCAACCTGCGCCACAATCTCTCGCCTCTCGCAGTGCTGGGTATACAAGGATTCCCCCAACAATAGAGCATTTTAATTCTCTGTTCTCCACTCTTTAATTTATTTTTATTTATTTATTTAGAATTTATATCCCGCCCTTCCCACGGGTGGCTCAGGGCGGCTTCCAACAATAGATCCAGCATAAAATTAAGCAATATTTAAACATATAAGGGAATAAACATTTAAAACAGATAAAACAGATAAAACCATAATATTAATAAATATTCGAAATACATATAAAAGAAATCTGGCAAGTTACATTAAGTTCTCAAGCTAGGTATAGGCTAGCCGGAAGAGGGTCGTCTTACAGGCCCTGCGGAACTGCACAAGGTCCCGCAGGGCCCTCACCTCTTCCGGCAACTGATTCCACCATGTAGGGGCCATAACGGAGAAGGCCCTTTCTCTGGTGGATTTCAAGCGGGCTTCTTTCGGCCCAGGGACAGTAAGGAGATTTTGTGTTCCCGACCTCAGTACTCTCTGGGGAACATGCGGGGAAAGACGGTCCTTCAGGTAGACAGGTCCCAAGCCATATAGGGCTTTAAAGGTGATAACCAGCACCTTGTAGAAGACCCGGCTGAATGTGTCCCCACTTTGGGAGACCCAGTAACAGCCGGGCTGCGGCATTCTGCACCAGCTGCAATTTCCGAGTGGAAATTTAAGAGTGGAAGCTGGTTCAGGTAGCCAGCTCAAGGTTGACTCGGCCTTCCATCCTTCTGAGGTCAGTCAAAGGAGTCCTCAGCTTGCTGGGGGGAAAGTGTAGAGGACTGGGGAAGGCAATGGCAAACCACCCCGTCAAAAGCCTGCCGTGAAAACGTTGCGAAAGCAACATTTCTTCTCAGAGTGGACTTCTTTATACTTTTATATTCAAGATTAAAACTTATTCCCTTTCTGCTTCAGCAGTGCAATACATATGTATGCAACTTTTTTGAACTATTTCTCATTCCCAAATTTGTCTCCTGCTTGCATCGTACACATTCAATCGTTCCTCAAATTTTGCAACTCATCCGGTTCTCAAAGAAGTTTATTTTGCCATTACTGCATATTTGGCAAGAGTATTTCCGCCTTCTCACAAGTATGGACAGACATCTGATTTCCATTTTGCTGAGTAGTAGTAGTAGAAGAAGAAGAAGAAGAAGAAGAAGAAGAAGAAGAAGAAGAAGAAGAAGAAGAGATTGGTCTTATACCCCGACCTTCACTACCCGAAGGATTTTCAGAGGGCTTACAATCTCCTTTCCCTTCCTCTCCCCAAAACAGACAGGTAGGTGGAGCAGAGAGAGCTCTGACAGAAACTGCTCCGAAGAGGAACAGCTCTGTGAGAACTTGTGACTGACTCAAAGGACCAGACAGGAGGTGACTTCTGGCTGAGACCTTGGAGGCTAATGAAGAAGGGCAGTGGCTCAGTGGCAGAGTATCTGCTTGGCATGCAGAAGGTTCCAGGTTCAATCCCCGGCATCTCCAGCGAAAAGGACCAAGCAGTAAGTGATGGGGAAGACCTCAGCCTGAGACCCTGGAGACTAATGGAGAAGGGCTTTGGCTCAGTGGCAGAGCATCTGCCTGGCATGCAGAAGGTCCCAGGTTCAATCCCCAGCATCTCCAGCTAAAAGGTCCAGGCAGTAAGTGATGGGGAAGACCTCAGCCTGAGACCCTGGAGACTAATGGAGAAGGGCTGTGGCTCAGTGGCAGAGCATCTGCCTGGCATGCAGAAGGTCCCAGGTTCAATCCCCAGCATCTCCTGCTGAAAGGAACTGGCAGTAGGTTATGGGAAAGCCCTCAGCAAGAGACCCTGGAGAACTGCTGCTAGTTAGAGGAGGAGGAGTTGGTTTTATAACCTACCTGAAGGAGTCTTGGAGCTGCTTACAAACTCCTTCCCTTCCTCTCCCCACAATAGAGAGAGCATCTCTGAGAGAACTGTGACTGGTCCAAGGTCACCCAGCTGGCTTTATGTGAAGGAGCAGGGAATCAAACTCAGTTTTCCAGATTTGAGTCTGCTGCTCTTCACCACTACACCAAACTGGCTCTTGAACTCACCTTGATGGACCCTCTGATTCTGTATAACGCAGAAGAAGAAGAAGATATTGGATTTATATCCGGCGCTCTAGTCCGAAGAATCTCAGAGCGGCTCACAATCTCCTTTACCTTCCTCCCCCACAACAGACACCCTGTGAGGTAGATGAAGATATTGGATTTATATCCCGCCCTCCACTCCGAAGAGTCTCAGAGTGGCTCACAATCTCTTTTACCTTCCCCCCCCTCACAAAAGACACCCTGTGAGGTAGATGAAGATATTGGATTTATATCCCGCCCTCCACTCCGAAGAGTCTCAGAGCGGCTCACAATCTCCTTTCCCTTCCTCCCCCCCCCCCCAGAATAGGAACCCTGTGAGGTAGATGAAGATATTGGATTTATATCCCGCCCTCCACTCCGAAGAGTCTCAGAGCAGCTCACAATCTCCTTTCCCTTCCTCGCCCACAACAGACACCCTGTGAGGTAGATGAAGATATTGGATTTATATCCCGCCCTCCACTCCGAAGAGTCTCAGAGCAGCTCACAATCTCCTTTCCCTTCCTCCCCCACAACAGACACCCTGTGAGGTAGATGAAGATGTTGGATTTATATCCCACCCTCCACTCTGAAGAGTCTCAGAGCGGCTCACAATCTCCTTTCCTTTCCTCCCCCACAACAGACACCCTGTGAGGTAGATGAAGATATTGGATTTATATCCCACCCTCCACTCCGAAGAGTCTCAGAGCGGCTCACAATCTCCTTTACCTTCCTCCCCCACAACAGACGCCCTGCGAGGTGGGTCAGGCTGAGAGGGCTCTCACAGCAGCTGCCCTTTCAAGGACAACCTCTGCCAGAGCTCTGGCTGACCCAAGGCCATGCTAGCAGGTGCAAGTGGAGGAGTGGGGAATCAAACCCGGTTCTCCCAGATAAGAGTCTGCACACTTCACCACTACACCAAACCGGCTCTCCAGTCAGCTTCGTGTGTGTTCATATCAACCATCTTGGAGGACTTGGCTGCCTTAGCTCTGGGAAGCCTAGGCCCTTGGTTCACAACGGTTCCTTTGTCTTCCTTTGTTTGCTCTTGACATTTTATGTCACCTCGTAAAAAGCTGAGAAGGTGGAAATCTGAGTCACCGCTCACTACTTCCTTTCCATATGTCGCTGCTGAAAATAGCACCTCATTATGTCAGGAGCTGGATGTACACACAGAGCTGCTAGGAAGAAGAGTGAGAACTTGGGGAGGACAGATGATTTATACACAGAGGGTCCCAAGTTCAATCCCCAATGCTTCCACTTAAAAAATCTCAAAGACTCCTGGAGAATTGTGGCTGAAGGAGTAAATTTTACAGGACTAGAAAGCCCCACGCAAGCGACTCCAACTGTACCGGCAGGCTTTTCCGGTAGTGGGAGTTCCTGCTAAAGGATTCCTGCTCCTGAAAAAGCCCTGCATTCCTCATGGTTCTCTGAAGAGCAGCATTCAGTGGGATGAGGGAGACAGGAAAGCTCCGCTCTGCCACTGCAAACTTTCATCTGGGTCCAACACAATGTGAACGGAAGGAGAAGAAAGGCTGAGAGGTTACAGCACGAGCAGCCAAACTTGCTTAACATAAGAGCCGCATAGAATAAACACCAGATATTGGAGAGCCACAAGACAAACATCAGATGTTTGAATTTGAATATCAGGAGGGAGGGAGGGAGGGAGGGAGGGAGGGAAGGAAGGAAGGAAGGAAGGAAGGAAGGAAGGAAGGAAGGAAGGAAGGAAGGGAGGGAGGGAGGGAGGGAGGGAGGGAGGAAGGAAGGAAGGAAGGAAGGAAGGAAGGAAGGAAGGAAGGAAGGAAGGAAGGAAGGAAGGAAGGAAGGAAGGAAGGAAGGAAGGAAGGAAGGAAGGAAGGAAGGAAGGAAGGAGGGGGAAGGAAGGGGGAAGGAAGGAAGGGAGAAGGAAGGAAGGGGGAAGGAAGGAAGGGAGGGAGGGAGGGAGGGAGGGAGGGAGGGAGGAAGGAAGGAAGGAAGGAAGGAAGGAAGGAAGGAAGGAGGGGGAAGGAAGGAAGGGAGAAGGAAGGAAGGGGGAAGGAAGGAAGGAAGGAAGGAGGGGGAAGGAAGGAAGGGGGAAGGAAGGAAGGGAGAAGGAAGGAAGGAAGGGAGGAAGGAAGGAAGGAAGGAAGGAAGGAAGGAAGGAAGGAAGGAAGGAAGGAAGGAAGGAGGGGGAAGGAAGGAAGGGGGAAGGAAGGAAGGGAGAAGGAAGGAAGGGGGAAGGAAGGAAGGGGGAAGGAAGGAAGGAAGGAAGGAAGGAAGGAAGGAAGGAAGGAAGGAAGGAAGGAAGGAAGGAAGGAAGGAAGGAAGGAAGGAAGGAAGGAAGGAAGGAAGGAAAAATAGAGGGGGAGTGAGGGGAAAGAAAGCAACTTTAACTTTAAAAGCATTCTCCAAGCCTCTGGCTGATTTGGCTTGGAAAAGTGATTTAAAGAGACAAATGCCTTCTCCAAACTAGCCAACAGGGGGGTAGGGGCTTCGGGAGCCTCACAAGATGTGTGAAAGAGCCACATGTGGCTCCCGAGCCACAGTTTGGCCACCCCTGGGTTACAGAATCCCAGAGGCACTGAACATTGAGCTGAGAGTTCCAAGACAGCATTTGACGGGGCTTTTTTTGTAGCAGGGATTCCTTTGCATCCCTGTCCCAGACAGAGAGTTCCAACAATTAGCTGTGGCCGCACCCCCCTTATGTAGCTAATCCTTCTGGAGCTTACAGTATTTATTTATTTCTCGCATTCCTATCGCGCCCTCCCCGCCGAAGCAGGCTCAGGGCGGCTAACAACAGCCAAACCCAGACAATAAACAATAGCAAACAATTAAAATTAACAATAATCATTACTGATCAAACAATTTAAAACAAGTTAAAACAATTTAAAGCGATCTAAAACAGTTTGGTGCTAGCGTTGGCACTATTAAATTCAGCGATGTTGGGCATCTACTTATACTGTAATTTAACTAAAGGCCAGTCGAAATAAAACTGTTTTACAGGCCTTGTGGAAGTGGGCAAGGTCCCGCAAGGCCCTTACATCTTCTGGGAGTTGGTTCCACCAGTCGGGGGCCGCAATTGAGAAGGCTCTTTCTCTGGTAGCCTTCAGTCTCGCCTCCCTCGGCCCGGGGATTGACAGTAAATTCTGCGATCCAGGTCTGAGTACCTTCTGGGGAATATATGGGGAGAGACGGTCCCTAAGGTAGACAGGCCTTGGCCATATAGGGCTTGAAAGGTAATAACCAACAACTTGTAGCGGATCTGGAATACTATTGGCAGCCAGTGCAGCTCCCGCAGCCTTGGCTGCATGTGTCCCCGTATAGAGAGACCCAATAACAGCCTGGCTGCTGCGTTCTGCACCAGTTTCCAGATCCGAGACAAGGGCAGCCCATGTAGAGGGCATTACAGTAGTCTAGTCTTCATGGATCACAGTTGCTAGGTCGCTGCGCTCCAGGAAGGGGACCAACTGTCGTTCCTGCCTAAGCCCTGTACGAAGAGCCTTCTAAGCTCTTGGAGGATTGGCTCAATCGGGGTGGGGTGGGGGGGAGGGGGGGGTTCCTGCTACAAAGGAGTTCCTGCTACAAAAAAGCCCTGGCATTCGGGAAGTTCTGGGGAAACACAGATAATCAGTGTATGAGATAGTTTCAGAGGAGAGCCTATTGGTCTGCAGTAGAACACCTAACTTCAAGTCCAGTAGCTCCTTAGATTTTGGGGGTATTTCGAGAATCCAAGCTCCTGCCGTCAGACCGAGGGAGTTTTTGCTCTTGAAAGTTTACACCCTGGAAATCTCATTGCTTTCTAAGCTGCTCCGGGATTCGAATCAAACTGAGAGATGTCTCAGCTTGGAATGCTCCCGTCGCACCCCAGTTCGAGCCAGCAAAGTTTTGGAAACTGGTTGTCAAGGGCAATTCTTAACTACGATTCCCATTACGGTGTGACGTGGAACAGAGCAGGCTGACTTCACCTATTCCGGATCGGCTGGAAGCCCAAAGTACCGTGAGTAAAACAAGGAACAAAAAATCACTAGCACACCAAGCCGCCGTTTAGGAGTACGTTTTTGTTTAATTGGAACAATGTCATTACAAGTGGAGTAATTCATCTTTAACCCTGGACACATCTGGTGATGTCAGAATGAAGTTTTTGTGTGGCCGGGATGCGTGTTTAATAAGGAGGCGTGGTTTCTGGACAAAGACTGGATGAGAAAAATAGAAGACAAAGAAAGAAAACGAAGCTAAATTCTTTCCTCCCCGTCCCCCCAATTTCCCTTCCTTCCTCTTGGGAAACATCGCTGGGTACGGGTGTGCTTACAGATCTGAATTTGTGTATGGAGTGCACTAGGAGTCTATACCATGGGGGAAAATAACTTATAGTCAACTCAACAAAGGTCCAATGGCACCTTTAAGACCAACAAAGTTTAATTCTGGGTACAAGTTTTCACGTGTATGCAGCCTTCTTCAGATATCTGTGCAGGGCTTTTTTGGTAGCAGGAGCTCCTTTGCATATTAGGCCACACCCTCCTGATGTAGCCAATCCTCCAAGAGCTTACAGGGCTCATTAGGGTTGCCAAGTCCTCTGCGTCCTCCGGTGGGGGACTTTCACGCACACACAAAGTGCGCGTGCAACACAATGACGTCACTTGAGGGTGACATCATTGCACAGGTGATGTTGTGTGCGGCCGCTCTAGGCGTTTCCCTGGATGCTGTACCGCAGAGATGCCCTCCCAAATTGCTAGAGCGTCCAGGAAAGCCATAGAGTTTTCCTGGAAACGCCTAGAGCGGCCATGTGCAACATCGCCAGCGCAATGATGCCACCTGCAAGTGATGTCATCACACCAGCGACGTCGGGGAAGGTTCCCCCCACCGGACTAATGGGGGCTGGCAGGTTGGAAACCTTCAGGACAGGAGAACCCATGCCCAGCCCAAGGGGCTGGGCAGTGCTACTGTGCATCTTCTTCAGATATCTTCAGATACTGAAGAAGTGTGTATGCACATGAAAGCTTCTACCCAGAATTAAACTTGGTTGGTCTTAAAGGTGCCACTGGAATCATACTTTGTTCTGTGGCTTCAGACCAACATGACTGCCCTCTTGAACTTGACTGCCCAGTTTCCCAGGCCTTCAGAACCACAAAGAACAGAAGCCTTACATAACCCTTTTCCGATATGATTCTGACCCACTTCAGTTGGGCCTTTGTGTATACCTCCAAATGCCAGGTGATTTTAGCCAAACTCTGATCTTGAACCAGTAACCTGTGAAGGCAGGAACATAAGAGAAGCCATGTTGGATCAGGCCAATCCAGTCCAACACTCTGTGTCTCATAAGAACGTAAGAGAAGCCATGTTGGATCAGGCCAGTGGCCCATCCAGTCCAACACTGTGTGTCTCATAAGAACATAAGAGAAGCCATGTTGGATCAGGCCAGTGGCCCATCCAGTCCAACACTCTGTGTCACATAAGAACATAAGAGAAGCCATGTTGGATCAGGCTAGTGGCCCATCCAGTCCAACACTCTGTGTCACATAAGAACATAAGAGAAGCCATGTTGGATCAGGCCAGTGGCCCATCCAGTCCAACACTGTGTGTCTCATAAGAACATAAGAGAAGCCATGTTGGATCAGGCCAGTGGCCCATCCAGTCCAACACTGTGTGTCACATAAGAACATAAGAGAAGCCATGTTGGATCAGGCCAATGGCCCATCCAGTCCAACACTCTGTGTCTCATACGAACATAAGAAAAGCCATGTTGGATCAGACCAGTGACCCATTCAGTCCAACACTCTGTGTCACATATGAACATAAGAGAAGCCGTGTTGGATCAGGCCAGTAGCCCATCCAGCCCAACACTCTGTGTCTCATAAGAACATAAGAGAAGCCATGTTGGATCAGGCCAGTGGCCCATCCAGTCCAACACTCTGTGTCACATACGAACATAAGAGAAGCCATGTTGGATCAGGCCAAGAGCCCATCGAGTCCAACACTCTGTGTCTCATAAGAACATAAGAGAAGCCATGTTGGATCAGGCCAATGGCCCACCCAGTCCAACACTCCATTGTGTCACACAATGGCCAAAACCCAGGAGTCCTCAGGAGGTCCACCAGTGGGGCCAGGACACTAGAAGCCCTCCCACAGTTGCCCTTCCAGCACCCAGAATACAGGGCATCACTGCCCCAGACAAAGAGTTCCATCGATACCCTGTGGCTACTAAGAGCCACTGATGAACCTCTGCTCCAGATGTTGATCCAATCCCCTCTTGAAGCTGCCTACGCTTCAGGAAGGGGTCTGCTTTAGTTTGGCCTCCACGAAGGCTTTTAAATGATGGTCTGGAGTCTGTTCCAGGGACTCCATTTGCCTTCCTGCTCGTAGGTCAACCATTGGTGGCTAGGATCCCCATCCTCTTGAACCCTTGCTATTCCTCCCTCTGGCTGATAGGCTTAGTCAGGCTGCAAATTTGATTAGATGATTCCCCCCTCGGGACTAGAAACTTGCTTTTGTCTGTAAACAGAATTCTCGGGATGCTGGATCTGGCGCTCAAAACGCATGGGGGCAGCTGTAGGTCACCAATGGGGCGTGTAGCCAAATGTGCAAAGGAGTTCCTGCTACAAAAAAGCCCTGCAGGAAGTAGGGTTGCCAATCCCCAGGTGGGGGCAGGGGATCCCCCAGTTTGGAGACCCTCCCCCCACTTCAGGGTCATCCAAAAGCCGGGGAGGGGAGGGAAATGTCTGCTGGAAACTCCTTTGTTCTCTATGAAGCCTGATTCCCATTGGGTATAATGGAAACATGATCTGCAGGTATCTGGGGCTCTGGGGGGGGCTGATTTTTTGAGACAGGGGCACCAAATTTTCAGCATAGCATTCAGTGCTTCTCCCCAAAATGCCCTCCAAGTTTCAAAAGGATTGGACCAGGGGGTCCAGTTCTATGAACTCCCAAAGAAGGTGCCCCTATCTCATTATTTCCAAAGAAAGGGAAGGCCTTTCAAAGGTGTGCGGTCCCTTTAAATGTGCCGGCCAGAACTTCCTTTGGAGTTCAATTATGCTTGTCACGTCCTTGCTCCTGGCTCCACCCCAAAGTCTCCTGGCTCCACCCCAAAGTCTCCTGGCTCCACTCCTAAAGTCTCCTGGTTCCACCCCAAAGTCTCCTGCCTCCACCCCAAAGTCTCCTGGCTCCACCTCTAAAGTTTCCTTGCTCCACTCCTAAAGTCTCCTGGCTCCACCCCTAAAGTCTCCTGGCTCCACCCCAAAGTCTCCTGGCTCCACCCCTACAGTTTCCTGGCTCCACCCCAAAGTTTCCTGGCTCCACCCCAAAGTCTCCTGGCTCCACCCCTAAAGTCTTCTGGCTCCACCCCTAAAGTTTCCTGGCCCCACCTCTAAAGTTTCCTTGCTCCACTCCTAAAGTCTCCTGGCTCCACCCCTAAAGTCTCCTGGCTCCACCCCAAAGTCTCCTGGCTCCACCCCAAAGTTTCCTGGCTCCACCCCAAAGTCTCCTGGCTCCACCCCTAAAGTCTTCTGGCTCCACCCCTAAAGTTTCCTGGCCCCACCTCTAAAGTTTCCTTGCTCCACTCCTAAAGTCTCCTGGCTCCACCCCTAAAGTCTCCTGGCTCCACCCCAAAGTCTCCTGGCTCCACCCCTACAGTTTCCTGGCTCCACCCCAAAGTCTCCTGGCTCCACCCCTAAAGTCTTCTGGCTCCACCCCTAAAGTTTCCTGGCCCCACCCCTAAAGTTTCCTTGCTCCACTCCTAAAGTCTCCTGGCTCCACCCCTAAAGTCTCCTGGCTCCACCCCAAAGTCTCCTGGCTCCACCCCTACAGTTTCCTGGCTCCACCCCAAAGTCTCCTGGCTCCACCCCTAAAGTCTCCTGGCTCCACCCCAAAGTCTCCTGGCTCCACTCCAAAGTCTCCTGGCTCCACCCCTACAGTCTCCTGGCTCCACCCCCAAAGTCTCCTGGCTCCACCCCTAAAGTCTCCTGGCTCCACCCCTAAAGTTTCCTGGCTCCAACCCAAAGTCTCCTGTCTCCACCCCTAAAGTCTTCTGGCTCCACCCCTACAGTTTCCTGGCTCCACCCCAAAGTCTCCTGGCTCCACCCCAAAGTCTCCTGGCTCCACCCCTAAAGTCTTCTGGCTCCACCCCTAAAGTTTCCTTGCTCCACCCCAAAGTCTTCTGGCTCCACCCCTAAAGTCTTCTGGCTCCACTCCTAAAGTCTCCTGGCTCCACCTCTAAAGTTTCCTGGCTCCACCCCAAAGTCTTCTGGCTCCACCCCTAAAGTCTCCTGGCTCCACCCCTAAAGTTTCCTTGCTCCACTCCCCAAGTCTCCTGGCTCCACCCCAAAGTCTCCTGGCTCCACCCCCAAAGTCTCCTGGCTCCACCCCTAAAGTTTCCTGGCACCACCCCCAAAGTATCCTGGCTCCACCCCCACAGTCCCCAGATATTTCTCGATTCGGATTTGGCAACCCTACCCACAGGAAGTGATCACACGGCCAGTTTCGAGACCCTCAAAAGGCAAAGCCCGAGTGGTCCGGAGTCTTAAAGGATGCACTCGTGCCTCTCTGTGGCTTTCAAGGCCTCGTGCATGCTGGCAGCAGACAGCCTCCTGTTGATGTTGCGGTAGCTGCACCGCAGCAGGCTCCCAAAAGCCGTCCTCAGATCCCGGTTGAAGAGCGCGTAGATCAATGGGTTGACGAGGGAGTTGGTGTAGCCCAGCCAGAGGAGGGTCCTCTCTAGCCGCAGAGGGATGCAGCTGCACCGACCACCACAGACGAAAGGCCTGGCCGTGGACATCAGGAAGAAGGGGAGCCAGCAGAAGGTGAAGGCCCCGACGATGATCCCCAGGGTCCTGGCCGCCTTCTGCTCCTTCTTGAAGATGGAGATGTTCTTGTGGTCCTGGCGGAGCAGCTTGGACAGGGTGACGCACTCCTCTGACGCTTTGTCCCGCCGGGTGGCCTGCTGCCTGCGGAGGCCGATCTCCACGCAGTAGGCCCCGTCTTGGTCGTGGGGCCTGGAGAGGTCCATGAAGCGATGCTTCTCCGCGCTGGCCTTGGCCGCCTTGTAGATCCGGTGGTACATTGCCAGCATGACCGTCATGGGGATGTAGAAGGCCACACCGGTGGAATAGATGGTGTAGCCAAAGTCTAGGCTGATGAGGCAGACCCTCTCCACGGTGTTCTTAGCCCAGCCAAATAGAGGAGGGAGTGTGATGGAGGCAGAGAGGAGCCAGACGACCACCACCATCTTGGCCATCAGCTTCCCATCTTGTCTTATGGGGTATGTCAAAGGACGGGTTATTCCTAGGTACCTGGAAAACAAGGATCCGGAGTCAGGAGGCTGGCTCAGCGTTTATTTCCTGGCTTATGATATAAGAACATAAGTGCAGCCATCTTGGATCAGGCCAATGGCCCATCCAGTCCAACACTCTGTGTCACACAGTGGCCAAAAAACACCAGGTGCCATCAGGAGGTCCACCAGTAGGGCCAGGACACAAGAAGCCCTCCCACTGTGCCCCCCCCCCCACTGCAAGCACCAAGAATACAGAGCATCACATGCCCCAGACAGAGAATTCCATCTATACCTTGTGGCTAAGAGCCACTTATGGACCTCTGCTCTTAAGAACATAACAGAAGCCATGTTGGATCAGGCCAGTGGCCCATCCAGTCCAACATTCTGTCACACAGCGACCAAAAACCCCAGGTGCCGCCCGTTGGGCCAGAACACTAAAAGCCCTCCCACTGTTGCCCCCCCCAAGCACCAAGAAAACAGAGCACCACTGTCCCAGACATAAGAACGTAAGAGAACCCATGTTGGATCAGGCCAATGGACCATCCAATCCGTGTCACACAGTGGTCAAAAAACCCCAGGTACCATCAGGAGGTCCATCAGTGGGGCCAGGACACTAGAAGCTCTCCCATTGTTGCCCTCTCAAGCACCAAGAATACAGAGCACCTCTGCCCCAGACATAAGAACGTAAGAGAAACCATGTTGGATCAGGCCAATGGCCATCCAGTCCAACACTCTGTACACACAACAGCCAAAAACCCAGGTGCCATCAGGAGGTCCACCAGTGGGACAAGGACACTAGAAGCCCTCCCACTGCTGCCCCTCCAAGCACCAAGAAGACAGAGCACCACTGCTCCAGACATAAGAGAAGCCATGTTGGATCAGGCCAATGGCCCATCCAGTCCAACACTCTGTACACACAGTGGCCAAAAAACCCAGGTGCCATCAGGAGGTCCATCAGTGGGGCCAAGACACCAGAAGTCCTCACACGGTTGCTCCTCCCAAGCACCAGGCAACCCTACTAAAATATCATCCCAAATATAAATACAATGCACTGCCTGACCCCAAAATGATACAAAATGGATGCCAGCCAGAGACAAGCCTGAACAAAGCCTAGAATTATGAGAAAGAGCAGCTGGCTAGCTAACGACCCTCTGCACACCCCAGGGAGACGTGTAATTTAGGAACAATGGGTCTCCCAAGAACCTGTCGCCTCACACTGAACTGATCTCAACATCCAGCCTCACTTCCTTTCACTCATTTACTTTAATTAAGCAACAGTTAACACTATTCACACAACCTGGTAGCATTTCCCATCAGGTACTTGCAGAGCCATCAAGCACCACTAATGCCTATAGCAGGGATGTCAAACATGGAGGGGTCCTATCAGGCCCACGAGCAAATCAAAAGTAGGTTTGCAACTTAAGCCCCTAAACAACACCTGAACAGCATACTCAAGATTGCTACAGCACAGACACTGTCTCCAGTTTCTGGTGCAATGATTCAGAACAAGAGGTGTCAGTTATCAGGAACTGTTAAAGGAACAAAATATTGCAAGAGCGCTAATCTTTTAAGCATGTTTTATTTTAATTTTTTTTTTAAAAAAAGCAGTCACGTAGGCAAATGTAAAGTAGGCTGGAAAGGACTTTCGGAAATTAAAAGTACCGCTTCTTACTGTTTATTTCTTCAATTTTTTTTGGCAGAGTCTGGATTTAGCTCGAGGGATGCAGCTCCAAATGTAACGCCTCATTCGAAAATAAAAAAAGGCAGCTGTACATTTGCCAAGTGCAAAAAAGCTACTGAAAACAGATGCCTTTGCTATTTTTACCAGCAATGTTCTTAATTGGTGTAAGTGGTTTACTGGGAAACCGTGGTGACGATCCACCGACGGTTAGTCGTGACTTCAAATCCTTCCAAAGGAACGAAACCCCAAGCGTCATTGACATGACTCACAAGGGATGGATTACGGCCACAAGACAGATTCATTCTCCGAGCATCATGAAGTTACACACACCTGGTCCATCCCTTATACATCTTGCCTAGAGCACTGAAAACTTCTCTTTGAGAAAATGGACCTGTGACTTTAGAACAAACACATATGAAGGTGCTTGCTACTGATGTATGGCTGTGAGAGCTGGACTATAAGGAAGGCCGAGAGCAGAAGAATAGCTGCTTTTGAGCTGTGGTGCTGGAGAAGACTCTCGAGAGTCCCTTGGACTGCAAGAAGATCCAATCAGTCAGTCCTGAGGGAAATCAACCCAGACTGTTCCCTGGAAGGTCAGATGCTGAAGCTGAAGCCCAAATACTTTGGCCACCCAATAAGAAGGGAGCACTCTCTGGAGAAGACCCCGATGCTGGGAAAGACAGAAGGCAAAAGAAGAAGGGGACGGCAAAAGAGGAGACGTCTGGACAGCGTTACTGATGTAACTAAGATGAATTTGAGTAGACTATGGAGGACGAATTTGAGTAGACTATGGAGGATGGAGGAAGACAGGAGGGCCTGGCGTGACTTGGTCCGTGGGGTCGCAAAGAGTCAGACTCGACTGTGCGACTGAACAACAAAAGCTACTGAATCGGACCCTTGGTCTATCAAGGTCAGTATTATCTGCTCAGGCTGGCAGCTGCTCTCCAGGGCCTCAGACTGAGGTCTGTCACATCACCCTTCTACTTCATCCTTTTAACTGGAGATGCCAGGGAAGAAGAAGAAGGAGGAGGAGGAGGAGGAGGAGGAGAAGAAAAGGAGGAGATTGGATTTATACCCCACCCTTCACTACCTGAAGGAGAAGAAGAAGAAGAAGAAGAAGAAGAAGAAGAAGAAGAAGAAGAAGAATAATTGCAGATTTTATACCCCGCCCTTCTCTCTGAATCAGAGACTCAGAGCGGCTTACAATCTCCCATGTCTTCTCCCCCCACAACAGACACCCTGTGAGGTGGGTGGGGCTGAGAGGGCTCCCACAGCAGTTGCCCTTTCAAGGACAACCTCTGCCAGAGCATGGCTAACCCAAGGCCATTCCAGCAGCTGCAAGTGGAAGAGTGGGGAATCAAACTTGGTTCTCCCAGATAAGAGTCCACTCACTTAACCACTACACCAAACTGAGTCAAAGAGGCTTCCAATCTCCTTTCCCTTTCCTTCCCCACAACAGACACCCCTGTGAAAGAGGTGGAGCTGAGAGAGTTCTGAGATAACTGTGACTTTCTCAAGGTCATCAAACTGGCTTCATGCGGAAGAGTAGGGAATCAAACCCGGTTCTTCCAGATTAGATTTATACTCCGCCCTTCACTCAGAGTGGCTTACAATCTCCCTCTCCCCACAACAGACACCCTATGAGGGAGCTGGAGCTGAGAGAGCTCTGACAGAAACTGCTCTTGAGAGGAACAGCTCTGCGAGAACTTGTGACAGACTCAAGGTCACATCAGCAGGTGCCTGTGGAGGAGTGGGGAGTCAAACCCGGTTCTCCCAGATAAGAGTCCATGCATTGAACCACTGCACCTGGGATTGAACCTGGGACTTTCTTCATGCTGAACAGATGCTCTACCACGGAGCCATGGCCCTTCCCCATGAAATGAACAAATGTAAAAATAGTCATAGAAGAAGAAGAGTTCATATTTATACCCTGCTCTTCCCTATTCAAAGGAGTCGCTAAGTGGCCTTCCCTTCCTCTACCGACAACAGAAACCCTGTGAGGTAGATGGGGCTGAGAGAGTTTTGAGAAAACTGGGACTGGCCCAAGGTCACCCAGCAAGCTTCAGGTGGAGGAGTGGAGAATCAAACCCAGTTCTCCAGATTAGAGCCTTCCTTCCTTCCTTCCTTCCTTCCTTCCTTCCTTCCTTCCTTCCTTCCTTCCTTCCTTCCTTCCTTCCTTCCTCCCTTCTTTCCTTCCTTCCTCCCTCCCTCCCTTCCTCCTTTCCTTCCTTCCTTCCTTCCTTCCTCCCTCCCTCCCTCCCTTCTTTCCTCCCTCCCTCCCTTCCTTCCTTCCTCCCTTCCTCCCTCCCTTCTTTCCTCCCTCCCCTCCCTCCCTTCTTTCTTTCCTCCCTCCCTTCCTCCCTCCCTCCCTTCCTTCTTTCCTCCCTCCCTTTCCTCCCTCCCTCCCTTCCTTCTTTCTTTCTTTCCTTCCTCCCTTCCTTCTTTCCTCCCTCCCTCCCTCCCTCCCTCCCTTCCTTCCTTCCTCCCTTCCTTCCTCCCTTCCTTCCTTCTTTCCTTCCTTCTTCCCTTCCTCCCTCCCTCCCTCCCTCCCTTCCTTCCTCCTTCCTTCCTTCCTTCCTTCCTTCCTTCCTTCCTTCCTTCCTTCCTTCCTTCCTTCCTTCCTTCCTTCCTTCCTTCCTTCCTTCCTTCCTTCCTCCCTCCCTCCCTCCCTTCCTTCCTTCCTTCCTTCCTTCCTTCCTTCCTTCCTTCCTTCCTCCCTCCCTCCCTCCCTCCCTCAAATATCTGACATTTATTCTACGTGGCTTTTACATTAAGCAAGTTTGGCCACCCATGACCTAGAACTTCTGGCTGCCATACAGTCGTAAGATCTCCTGGCTACGGTATACACATGGAAACTGCCCTTAGCCTCATGCTTCTATGACCGGGCAAATACCCCAATACTTGGATCCAGGGCTTTTTTGGGAGCAGGAGCTCCTTTGCATATCAGGCCACTCTCCTCTGATGTAGCCAATCCTCCTGGAGCTTACAGGGCTCTTCGTACAGGGCCTACTGGAAGCTCCCAGGAGGATTGGCTCCCTCAGGGGTGTGTGGCTTAATATGCAAAGGAGCTCCTGCTACAAAAAAAAGCCCTGCTTGGAACTCTGGAAAAGGGATCCAGAGACTCCCCTGATTCTGAAGCCTCCTCTCCCGTTCTGCTGCTCTTGACAGTTCTTCAAGCCGCCTCGTCCTCCAGCCGCTGAGCCACGTTCCAGGAGCATCTGTTGATGCTGCCATCTGGCCGGTTCGAAGCTCCCAGCAATCTGAAGGCGAAAAACTCCCATAAACCAGATGTCCCCCCCTCTGGGCCATCAGTTGCGCACCGCAGGTCCAAGAAGTGGCACACACGAACACACATGAAGGTGCCTTACGCTGAATTAGCCTCTTGCGCCATCAAAGTCAGTACTGTCTACCAGGGCTCACTATATAGCAGGAGCTCCTTTGCATATTAGGCCGCACCCCCCTGCTGTAGCCATTCCTCCAAGAGCTTACAGCAGGCCCTGTACAAAGAGCCCTGTAAGCTCTTGGAGGATTGGCTACATCAGGGGTGTGTGGCCTAATATGCAAAGGAGCCCTGTAAGCTCTTGGAGGATTGGCTACATCAGGGGTGTGTGGCCTATTATGCAAAGCAGCCCTGTAAGCTCTTGGAGGATTGGCTACATCAGGGGGTGCGGCCTAATATGCAAAGGAGCTCTTGCTGGATGTTCCTAGTTCCACCCGCCAGATGTCCCAGCCAATCCCTGCAGATTCTAAGCAACATCAGCCAATGAGAGGCCATGGAACCTCTGGGGGAGGGGAGTGAAAAGGAGGGAAACGTCATGGCCCCAGATGCAGGGGCGGAATTCTAGCAGGAGCTCCTTTGCATATTAGGCCACACACACCCCGATGTAGCCAATCCTCTGACAGCTTACAAAAAAGAGCCTTGTACGCTCTTGGAGGATTGGTTACATCGGGGGGTGCAGCCTAATATGCAAAGGAGCCCCTGCTACGAAGTGAGCCCTGCTGTCTACTCAGACTGGCAGCAGATCTCTGCACAGTCTCAGGTGCAGGTCTTTCCCATCCCATCACCTCCTACGTGATCCTTCGTAACTGGAGATGCCAGGAATCGAACCTGGGACCTTCTGTATGCCAAGCAGGTTTCTCTACCACTGAGGCCCAGCTCCTCCCCAAGTTCATTTGCACGACAACCCGCGGGTCGTCTCTTTGTGCGGCTGGCTAGCTACGGTATGGTAAAGATTAAACCTGGAGCCAGAGTTGCCTTGTGAGAATTGACATGCACACCAAGAGAACTGTCGCCTTGTGAGAACTGACATACGCACATAATGGATCGAATTGCGCCATGGTTCCAGAGAACTTAACTTTTGTCGGACGAAGAGACTCGCCATCGAAACGCTTGTATTTTTGCCAGAAACGTGTTACATTTTGCATTTTCTGGATGAGAAACTCTGGCACCGTTGTAATTAATTGTGTGCAAATTACTACTCTCGTGTCAGTGGACCTTGCATAAGAACATAAGAGAAGCCATGTTGGATCAGGCCAATGGCCCATCCAGTCCAACACTCTGTGTCACACAGTGGCAAAAAAATTTATACATACACACACACTGTGGCTAATAGCCACTGATGGACTTCTGCTCCATATTTTAATCTAAACCCCTCTTGAAGGTGGCTATGCTTGTGGCCGCCACCACCTCCTGTGGCAGTGAATGCCACATGTTAATCACCCTTTGGGTGAAGAAGTACTTCCTTTTATCCGTTTTAACCCGGCTGCTCAGCAATTTCATCGAATGCCCACGAGTTCTTGTATTGTGAGGAAGGGAGAAAAGTACTTCTTTCTCTACTTTCTCCATCCCATGCATTATCTTGTAAACCTCTTGCATTTACATGTCTGTACGAAAGTCTGTATAGCTCACAGAGCCGCTGTGTGTATGTTCGCAAAGAAGTAACTATATACAGTTTTGCTTCAGGATTGTGAGTAATAATAATGTCATAAAGCCTACGGCATTTCTGAAGAACAGTCATTAGTAATGCAACCCGGATCAAAGGTTTTCTGAATGTGTTAATTTTACTATTCCGCTATTGGGTTTTCACTTTGTACTGCTTTGCATTCTAAACCCCGCCAGCTATACGTTGGCTCTGCTCACTGCACCTCATTCCTCGTCTGAAGAAGCGCGCCAGCACACGAAAGCTTACGTTCTGAACAAAACTTTGTTGGTCTTAAAGGTGCGACTTGACTCCTGCTTTGTTCTACTGAACTCTGCTTGGGAGGCAATCCAGGGTTCTAAGCGAGGCTGCCGTATTTCTACAGAGAGACTCAAGGAGAGGCACGGTTGCGTGGCGCACGCTAACATCCCACTGCCCTCTTGTCGACCTCAAACGCTCCGTGCGAGTTTGTGCCTCCTTCAACCGTTCACATCGGAAATGAACCCGCGGAATCAGATCAACCGTTTCCCAAGCTCAGGAGCTTTTACCAGGTTATAGCAATTGAGGACATAATCGCTTCCTTCCCCCTTGCTTTTAATAAGCCTCGTGTTCTGCACCCAGCCAGAGTAGTGAAATGAGGATGGGTTTTTTAAAAAAAACAAAAAAAAGCACACACACACAGTGGATAATTGTGATCTTCAAAAATCCACCTGAGTCACGAAGAGCCTGGGGTGGACAGAACTGGGCGGGTCAGATGGGTTATGCCTGAAACACAATCATTGAGAGGTTGCCAGGTCCAACTCAAGAAATATCTGGGGACTTTGGGGGTGGAGCCAGGAGACTTGGGGGGTGGAGCCAGGAGCAAGGGTGTGACAAGCACGATTGAACTCCAAAGGGAGTTCTGGCCATCATATTTAAAGGGACTGCACACCTTTTAAAGGCCTTTCCTCCACTGGAAATCATGAAGGAGAGGGGCACTTTCTTGGGGGGCTCATAGGATTGGACCCCCTGGTCCAGTCTTTCTGAAATGTGGAGGGAATTTTGGGGAGATGTTTTAAGCGTGTTTTATTTTAAGTGTAAACCCCCCTTTAATTGTGTTTGCATCCTTTGTAAAGTTTATATCTCTGCTACCTAATCTGAAATAGGTTCACACATGGCCCAGCCCGACATGGCCCGGCCCAACAAGGTCTCATTTATGTCAGATCCGGCCCTCAGAACAAATGAGTTTGACACCCCTGCCCTAAATCATTTGAATAGCCCCCCCCCCCTTTTTTGCACCTTTTCCAATGTTATCATATCTTTTTTTGAGGAGCAGTAACCAGTAGAGCCCCGTGGTGCGGTGGTAAAGCTGCAGTACTGCAGTCGGAGCCCTCTGCCCATGACCTGAGTTCGATCCCAGCGGCAGCTGGTTCAGGTTGCCGGCCCCAGGTTGACTCAGCCTTCCATCCTTCCGAGGTCGGGCAAAGGAGTCCCCAGCTTGCTGCGGGGAAAGTGTAGATGACTGGGGAAGGCAATGGCAAACCACCCCGTCAAAAGTCTGCCGGGAAAACGTTGTGAAAGCAACGTCACCCCAGAGTCGAAAACGATTGGTGCTTGCACAGGAGACTGCCTTTACCTTTAACCAGAACTGACCTCCTCCTCCCCCTCTTCTTCTTCTCCTCCTCCCCCTCCTCCTCTCCATTTCTTCTTCGCAAGCCCCCTCATTTGAGAGAAGTTACCCCTTTCTAACGAGAATTGTGGGTGTGTGACCCCCAGTCTGCCAAAAAAAAACCCCCATCTCCTGTCTATATTGGGCCTTATTCCCGGAGTTCTTCTATCTGCAGAGAGGCCAGGTTCAAAATTAGATATAAGATTCCCCTTGAATTCTTTGAAGAATGCATTTAAATGTCACAACAAATCTCCATTTATTTGTGACGGGCAGAACAGAGCTTGTTATTGCGCCCCCGCTCTTCTCTTCTTCCTCCTCTTGTGGATGAAGTGTGTCAGCGTCCTGATCTGCAACAGAAACACACACACACACCAGGAATCGAGTTCTAATTTGCTGACTTGTCTAAATTCAGACAACTGGGCAGACCGGACCTCGTTTCCTCCCCTACACTTCTGGATCCTAAAGTGGGGCTAAAAGGCGATTTAGAATCCCCGTTTGTGGGGAGGAAATAAACACCGTTCTACGACAACCCTCATCTACGGCTCCGAATCGTGGGTTTTATACTGTCATCACCTGCGACTCCTTGAGCGCTTCCATCAGCGCTGCCCTCGCACCATCCTCAACATCCACTGGAGTGACTTTGTGACCAACACTGAAGTCCTCAAGAGGGCGGAGGTTACAAGCATCGAAGCACTGCTGTCGAAGACGCAGCTGCGCTGGGCAGGGCATATTTCTAGGATGGAAAACCACCGCCTTCCCAAGATTGCCCTGTATGGCGAACTTTCCACCGGCCATCGAAATAGAGGGGCACCAAAGAAGAGGTACAAGGACTCCTTGAAGAAATCCCTTGGCACCTGTCGCATCAACCATCACCAGTGGTCTGACCTAGCCTCAGATCGCAAAGCATGGAGGCACACCATCCACCAGGCTGTCTCTTCCTTTGAGAACGCACGCATAGCTGGTCTTGAGGACAAAAGGAGATTGAGGAAGAATCGCACTGCTACAGCACCAACCCCAAATCAGACTTTTTCCTGCAGCCACTGTGGCCGGATCTGCCTGTCCCGCATTGGTCTTATCAGCCACCAGCGAGCCTGCAGCAGACGTGGACTACTGCACCCTTCTTAAACCTTCATTCGCGAAGTCAAGCCGAGAGAGAGAGAGACACACACACACAAGAGCCTTCATTCTGACATCAGGGCACGTTGGAGAACGACTGAAATGACGACGCCTTCCGCGGCGTCTTGTGAGTAAAGACAGCAGGGAGCGCAGCCCATGAGGATGGTAGAAAACGGCAGAAGTGCTCGCCATGGAGAAACAGAGGCGTGCTGTGCCATCTGAATTCTGGTTGCCAGGTCCCCCCTAATCTAGGAGAACCATTCGTGCAAACGAGAAAGACTTTCAGAAAGCAGTTGTGAGCGGTGACATAAGCACAGGTTCCGGAACTAAAGATAAGCGGCCAGTAGAAGTGGCAACGAAACACAACTCGAACCTGGGACTCGTGTAGCCCTACCTGCTGGATTGAGGACTGCTACCTCAGGAAGGAGAATCATCGGCACTGTCTGCGTCTGTCAACAGGAAGGATCATAGAATCATAGAATCATAGAGTTGGAAGGGACCTCCAGGGTCATCTAATCCAACCTCCTGCACAATGCAGGAAACTTACAAACACCTCCCCCTAAATTCACAGGATCTTCATTGCTGTCAGATGGCCATCTAGCCTCTGTTTAAAAACCTGCAAGGAAGGAGAGCCCACCACCTCCTGAGTTGGAAGGGACCTCTAGGGTCATCTAATCCAACCCCCTGCACAATGCAGGAAACTCACAAACCCCTCCCCCTAAATTCACAGGATCTTCATTGGGGACTCTTTAGCTTGGAGAAACGTCGACTGCGGGGTGACATGATAGAGGTTTACAAGATAATGCATGGGATGGAGAAAGTAGAGAAAGAAGTACTTTTCTCCCTTTCTCACAATACAAGAACTTGTGGGCATTCGATGAAATTGCTGAGCAGACAGGTTAAAACGGATAAAAGGAAGTACTGGAAAGGAAGAGACTGGAAAGGAAGCAGAGCAGAGCTCATGCTTTGCTGGGGGCGGGGCTAGCTTTGGCTTTTCTTGTGACCCGGTATTGAGGCTTCCATGGCCCGGTACCGGGTCACGACCCTGCAAGTGGGAAACGCTGCTCTAGATGACAGCCCTTCAAGTACTTGAAGATGGTGATCCTATCACCTCTCAGCCGCCTCCTCTCCAGGCTAAACATGCACAGCTTCTTCAACCTTTCTTCATAGAACCTGGTCTCCAGATCCCTCACCACCTTCATCGCCCTCCTCTGGACTCGTTCCAGCTTGTCCTTCTTAAAATGTGGTGCCCAAAACTGAACACAAGACTCCAGGTGAGGTCTTACCAGAGCAGAGGAAAACGATACCATGTAATGGACAGCAGAATTTGGTACCTTATCTTCAAGTATCCAGTGTTGGATTAAGCACTGGAATTATGGTTGTGGACTTTGGACTTATTAGACGTTTGTGTGGAAAGTAAATGTTTAAAGCATTTATTTGCAGCATATAATTACACGGTGTTTGTTGTTTGTTTTACTAATCCCCAGGTGAAGGCAGGGGATCCCCTGGTTTGGAGGCCCTCCCCCCACGTCACAGGTATCAGAAAGCGGGGGAGGGGGAGCAAAATGTCTGCTGGGCACTCCATTATTTCCTATGGAGACTGATTCCTATAGGGTATAATGGAGAATTGATCTCTGGGAATTTGAGGCTCTAAGAGGGCTGGTTTTTTTGAGGTAACGGCACCATATTTTATGCATAACATCAATGCTTCTCCCAAAACAGCCCCCAAGTTTCAAAAAGATTGGATCGGGGGTCCAATTTTATGAACCCCAGAAGAAGGTACCTCTATTCTTCATTATTTCCAAATGGAGGGAAGGCCTTTAAAAGTCATGTGAACATAAAAACGTAAGAGAAGCCATGTTGGATCAGGCCAATGGCCCATCCGGTCCAACACTCTGTGTCACATAAGAACATAAGAGAAGCCATGTTAGATCAGGCCAATGGCCCATCCAGTCCCACACTCTGTGTCACACAGTGGCCAAAAAAACCCAGGTGCCATCAGGAGGTCCATCAGTGGGGCCAAGACACTAGGAGCCCTCCCACTGTGCCCCCCCACCCAAGCACCAAGAATACAGAGCATCACTGCCCCAGACAGAGAGTTCCATCTATACCTTGTGCCACTGATGGACCTCTGCTCCATATTTTTATCCAATCCCCTCTTAAAGCTGGCTATGCTTGTAGCCGCCACCCCCTCCTGTGGCAGTGAATTCCACATGTTAATCACCCTTTGGGTGAAGAAGGGCTTCCTTTTATCCGTTCTATCCCGAATGCTCAGCAATTTCATTGAATGCCCACGAGTTCTTGTGTTCTGAGAAAGGGAGAAAAGGAATTCTTTCTCTACCTTCTCTATTCCATGCATCATTTTGTAAACCTCTATCATGTCACCCCGCAGTCGATGTTTCTCCAAGCTAAAGAGCCCCAAGCGTTTTAACCTTTCTTCATAGGGAAAGTGTTCCAACCCTTGAATCATTCTAGTTTCCCTTTTCTGCACTTTCCCCAATGCTATAATATCTTTTTGGAGGTGCGGTGACCATAATTGTACACAGTATTCCAAATGAGGCTGCACCATTGATTTATACAGGGGCATTATGATACTGGCTGATTTGTGGTCCCTTTAAATTTGATGTAGTCCCTTTAAATGGGATGGCCAGAACTCCCTTTGGAATTCAATCATGTTTGTCACACCCTTGCTCCTGGCTCCACCTTCAAAGTCTCCTGGCTCCACCCCCAAAGTCTCCTGGCTCCACCCCCAAAGTCCTCAGATATTTCTTGAGTCAGAATTGGCAACCCTACCCTAGTTACTGGCAGGGGAGGAGGGGGTGGTTAAGATTGCCAGCTCCAGGTTATGAAACTCCTGGAGATTTGGGGGGGGGGGTGGAGTTTGAGGAGGGAAGGGGCTTCAGTGGGGCACAAGGCCTCCAAGTCCACCCTTCAAAGCATCCCTTTTCTCCAAGGGAGCTGATCTCTGTAGTCTGGAGATGAGCTGGAATTCTGGGAGATCCCCAGGCCCCACCTGGAGGCCTGGCATCCCTCAGTTCTGACTACATCACGTGAATGATTCCGATTCTGGAATTCGGGATGAACTTGGAAGAGCTGTTCAAATGTGAATCTCGACTTTGCTTTGTAAAAATGAGTCCCCCTCCCTTTGACAGGATTATTCAGAAGAGTTTTGAAGGAGAACATAAGGGGAGAGGATCAGACCAGAGCTCCATCTAGTCCAGAATCTTGTCTCCTCCCCCCCACCCCCTCCATGCTACCTTCCCTCCCCCAATTCCCAGCATCTCCAGTTAAGCAGACCAGCTAGCCGGTGGAGTGAAAGGCAAAAACCTCAGTGAGCCAGTTTGGTGTAGTGGTTAAGTGTGCGGACTCTGATCTGGGAGAACCGGGTTTGATTCCCCACTCCTCCACTTGCAGCTGCTGGAATGGCCTTGGGTCAGCCACAGCTCTCTTATCTGGGAGAACCGGGTTTGATTCCCCACTCCTCCACTTGCAGCTGCTGGAATGGCCTTGGGTCAGCCAGAGCTCTCTTACCTGGGAGAACCGGGTTGGATTCCCCACTCCTCCACTTGCACCTGCTAGCATGGCCTTGGGTCAGCCGTAGCTCTGGCAGAGGTTGTCCTTGAAAGGGCAGCTGCTATGAGAGCCCTCTCCAGCCCCACCCACCTCACAGGGTCTGTTGTGGGGGGAGAAGATACAGGAGATTGTGAGCTGCTCTGAGTGTCTGATTTAGAGAGAAGGGCGGGGTATAAATCTGCAGTCATCTTCTTCTTCTTCCCTCCCCCAATTCCTAGCATCTCCAGTAAAGCAGACCAGCTAGTCAGTGGTGTGAAAGGCAAAAACCTCAGTGAGCCAGTTTGGTGTAGGGTTGAAGTGCACGGACTCTTATCTGGGAGAACCTGGTTTGATTCCCCACTCCTCCACTTGCACCTGCTGGAATGGCCTTGGGTCAGCCAGAGCTCCCGCAGAGGTTGTCCTTGAAAGGGCAGACTCTTATCAGGGAGAATCGGGTTTGATTCCCCACTCCTCCACTTGTGGCTGCTGGAATGGCCTTTACCCTTACTATTTGACAGTTTTTGATAACTGACACCAATGGGCTGGGCATTGCAAGCCACAAATGGAGCCCGAACTGGCCCTCAGGCCGCATATTTGACACCCCCGGCCTAGGCTACCAAAACTCTTGGATTGGCCGGGATGTACTGAGAAGGCCACACCTTCCTCCCCAAACACGCAAGCCCCTCCTTACCTGTCCACGCTGATGACGCAGAGCGTCATGATGGAGGCGGTGCAGCACATGACGTCCATGGCGATGAAGACGTTGCAGAAGACCTCCCCAAAGAGCCACTCCCCTCCCACGAGGTCCGTGATGATCACGAAGGGCATGACGGCCAAGGCCACCGAGAGGTCAGCGGCCGCCAAGGAGACCACCAGGTAGTTGGAGGGCTGGCGGAGCTTCTTGATGACGCAGATGGAGATGATGACCAGGCTGTTGCCGGCGATGGTCAGCAGGGTGATGACCGAGAGGACCGTCCCGATGACCACTTTCTCCGTCTCCCCGTACAACAGGATATTCTCCCCGCAGTCCGTCGCGTTGGTGGCATTGGAAGGGAGCGAGTCTGGTTCAGCCGACTTGGGGAGTCCCTCAGTCATGAAGGGGGCCGGGGTGGACTTGCGGGTGGGATCCCCTCGCGCCGCGCCCTCCACGACGAGAAGATGCTGCTGCAGAAACCGGTGAGGGCCGATCCCGACGAACATGCTTTGAACCAACCACCGGGCGGAGAAGCGGCAGGAGCTGATTGCAATCCTTTGGGTCGGCTGCAAGAAGAAAAACAGCGGTGAGATGCAGCCCGGGGGCACGGCCGGTGCGTGGGAGTAGGCCAAATAGGTGGCCGTCTAGGGTGCCACCTGGCCAAGGGGCACCACCAGAGGCCCTTTCTGCCCACGTGCAGTGTATGTGCTCCTTGGAGCCTGCCTTCCCCGATAGAAAGCAGACCCCATGGAGCTCAGATGCTGCCCGGCTGGTTTTGCAAAAGTGGACGGTGCCTACACAGTGCGTTCCTCGGAACCCGGCAGGGATAAATTAACCAATTGCAAAAGCTGAAGAAGAGCCAATGACAGTTTCTAAAAACTGCCTCCTGTTGAAGTTGTCTGCTGCTACTCCTCCTTCCTACTCTCCTTTAAGAGAGCCCTGGGGTGGGAGCTATAGCACAGTGGTAGAGCATCTTTCTCATATGCCCAAGGTCTTGTCCCTGGCACCTCCAGCTGAAAGGATCAAGCAGAAATGGTCATGTGAACATAAGAAGATAAGAGAAGGCATGTTAGATCAGGCCAATGGCCCATCCAGTCCAACACTCTGTGTCACACAGTGGCCAAAATTTTTTTATATATACACACACACTGTGGCTAATAGCCACTGATGGACCTGTGTTCCATATTTTTATCTAAACCCCTCTTGAAGGTGGCCGTGCTTGTGGCCGCCACCACCTCCTGTGGCAGTGAATTCCACATGTTAATCACCCTTTGGGTGAAGAAGGACTTCCTTTTATCAGTTTTAACCTGTCTGCTCAGCAATTTCATCGAATGCCCATGAGTTCTTGTATTGTGAGAAAGGAAGAAAAGTACCTCTTTCTCTACTTTCTCCATCCCATGCATTATCTTGTAAACCTCTATCATGTCACCCCGCAGTCGACGTTTCTCCAAGCTAAAGAGTCCCAAGCATTTCAACCTTTCTTCATAGGGAAAGTGTTCCAGCCCTTTAATCATTCTAGTTGCCCTTTTCTGCACTTTCTCCAAAGCTATAATATCCTTTTTGAGGTGCGGCGACCAGAACTGCACACAGTACTCCAAATGAGACCGCACCATCGATTTATACAGGGGCATTATGATACTGGCTGATTTGTTTTCAGTTCCCTTCCTAATAATTCCCAGCATGGCATTGGCCTTTTTTATTGCAAACGCACACTGTCTTGACATTTTCAGTGAGTTATCTACCACGACCCCAAGATCTCTCTCTTGGTCAGTCTCTGCCAGTTCACACCCCATCAACTTGTATTTGTAGCTGGGATTCTTGGCCCCAATGTGCATTACTTTGCACTTGGCCACATTGAACCGCATCTGCCACGTTGACGCCCACTCACCCAGCCTCAACAGATCCCTTTGGAGTTCCTCACAATCCTCTCTGGTTCTCACCACCCTGAACAATTTAGTGCCATCCACGAACTTGGCCACTTCACTGCTCACTCCCAACTCTAAATCATTTATGAACAAGTTAAAGAGCATGGGACCTAGTGAAGGTCTTGTCCCAGGCACCTCCAGCTAAAAGGGTCAGGTAGAAATGGTCATGGGAAGGTCTTGTCCCTGGCACCTCCAGCTAAAAGGATCAGGTAGAAATGGTCACGTGAAGGTCTTGTCCCTGGCACCTCCAGCTAAAAGGGTCAGGTAGAAATGGTCACGTGAAGGTCTTGTCCCTGGCACCTCCAGCTAAAAGGGTCAGGTAGAAATGGTCATGTGAAGGTCTTGTCCCTGGCACCTCTAACTAATAGGATCAGGTAGAAATGGTCACGTGAAGGTCTTGTCCCAGGCACCTCCAGCTAAAAGGATCAGGTAGAAATGGTCACGTGAAGGTCTTGTCCCTGGCACCTCTAACTAATAGGATCAGGTAGAAATGGTCACGTGAAGGTCTTGTCCCAGGCACCTCCAGCTAAAAGGATCAGGTAGAAATGGTCACGTGAAGGTCTTGTCCCTGGAACCTCCAACTAAAAGGGTCAGGTAGAAATGGTCACGTGAAGGTCTTGTCCCTGGCACCTCCAGCTAAAAGGATCAGGTAGAAATGGTCACGTGAAGGTCTTGTCCCAGGCCCCTCCAGCTAAAAGGGTCAGGTAGAAATGGTCACGTGAAGGTCTTGTCCCTGGCACCTCTAACTAATAGGATCAGGTAGAAATGGTCACGTGAAGGTCTTGTCCCAGGCACCTCCAGCTAAAAGGGTCAGGTAGAAATGGTCATGTGAAGGTCTTGTCCCTGGCACCTCTAACTAATAGGATCAGGTAGAAATGGTCACGTGAAGGTCTTGTCCCAGGCACCTCCAGCTAAAAGGATCAGGTAGAAATGGTCACGTGAAGGTCTTGTCCCTGGCACCTCTAACTAATAGGATCAGGTAGAAATGGTCACGTGAAGGTCTTGTCCCAGGCACCTCCAGCTAAAAGGATCAGGTAGAAATGGTCACGTGAAGGTCTTGTCCCTGGCACCTCCAGCTAAAAGGATCAGGTAGAAATGGTCACGTGAAGGTCTTGTCCCTGGCACCTCCAGCTAAAAGGATCAGGTAGAAATGGTCACGTGAAGGTCTTGTCCCTGGCACCTCCAGCTAAAAGGATCAGGTAGAAATGGTCACGTGAAGGTCTTGTCCCTGGCACCTCCAGCTAAAAGGATCAGGTAGAAATGGTCACGTGAAGGTCTTGTCCCTGGCACCTCCAGCTAAAAGGATCAGGTAGAAATGGTCACGTGAAGGTCTTGTCCCTGGCACCTCCAGCTAAAAGGATCAGGTAGAAATGGTCACGTGAAGGTCTTGTCCCTGGCACCTCTAACTAATAGGATCAGGTAGAAATGGTCACGTGAAGGTCTTGTCCCAGGCACCTCCAGCTAAAAGGATCAGGTAGAAATGGTCACGTGAAGGTCTTGTCCCTGGCACCTCTAACTAATAGGATCAGGTAGAAATGGTCACGTGAAGGTCTTGTCCCAGGCACCTCCAGCTAAAAGGATCAGGTAGAAATGGTCACGTGAAGGTCTTGTCCCTGGCACCTCCAGCTAAAAGGATCAGGTAGAAATGGTCACGTGAAGGTCTTGTCCCTGGCACCTCCAGCTAAAAGGATCAGGTAGAAATGGTCACGTGAAGGTCTTGTCCCTGGCACCTCCAGCTAAAAGGATCAGGTAGAAATGGTCACGTGAAGGTCTTGTCCCTGGCACCTCCAGCTAAAAGGATCAGGTAGAAATGGTCACGTGAAGGTCTTGTCCCTGGCACCTCCAGCTAAAAGGATCAGGTAGAAATGGTCACGTGAAGGTCTTGTCCCTGGCACCTCCAGCTAAAAGGATCAGGTAGAAATGGTCACGTGAAGGTCTTGTCCCTGGCACCTCTAACTAATAGGATCAGGTAGAAATGGTCACGTGAAGGTCTTGTCCCAGGCACCTCCAGCTAAAAGGATCAGGTAGAAATGGTCACGTGAAGGTCTTGTCCCTGGCACCTCTAACTAATAGGATCAGGTAGAAATGGTCACGTGAAGGTCTTGTCCCAGGCACCTCCAGCTAAAAGGATCAGGTAGAAATGGTCACGTGAAGGTCTTGTCCCTGGCACCTCCAGCTAAAAGGATCAGGTAGAAATGGTCACGTGAAGGTCTTGTCCCTGGCACCTCCAGCTAAAAGGATCAGGTAGAAATGGTCACGTGAAGGTCTTGTCCCTGGCACCTCCAGCTAAAAGGATCAGGTAGAAATGGTCACGTGAAGGTCTTGTCCCTGGCACCTCCAGCTAAAAGGATCAGGTAGAAATGGTCACGTGAAGGTCTTGTCCCTGGCACCTCCAGCTAAAAGGATCAGGTAGAAATGGTCACGTGAAGGTCTTGTCCCTGGCACCTCCAGCTAAAAGGATCAGGTAGAAATGGTCACGTGAAGGTCTTGTCCCAGGCACCTCCAGCTAAAAGGATCAGGTAGAAATGGTCACGTGAAGGTCTTGTCCCTGGCACCTCCAGCTAAAAGGATCAGGTAGAAATGGTCATGTGAAGGTCTTGTCCCTGGCACCTCCAGCTAAAAGGATCAGGTAGAAATGGTCACGTGAAGGTCTTGTCCCAGGCACCTCCAGCTAAAAGGATCAGGTAGAAATGGTCATGTGAAGGTCTTGTCCCTGGCACCTCTAACTAATAGGATCAGGTAGAAATGGTCACGTGAAGGTCTTGTCCCAGGCACCTCCAGCTAAAAGGATCAGGTAGAAATGGTCACGTGAAGGTCTTGTCCCTGGCACCTCCAGCTAAAAGGATCAGGTAGAAATGGTCACGTGAAGGTCTTGTCCCTGGCACCTCCAGCTAAAAGGATCAGGTAGAAATGGTCACGTGAAGGTCTTGTCCCTGGCACCTCCAGCTAAAAGGATCAGGTAGAAATGGTCACGTGAAGGTCTTGTCCCAGGCACCTCCAGCTAAAAGGATCAGGTAGAAATGGTCACGTGAAGGTCTTGTCCCTGGCACCTCCAGCTAAAAGGGTCAGGTAGAAATGGTCACGTGAAGGTCTTGTCCCTGGCACCTCCAGCTAAAAGGATCAGGTAGAAATGGTCCCGTGAAGGTCTTGTCCCTGGCACCTCCAGCTAAAAGGGTCAGGTAGAAATGGTCACGTGAAGGTCTTGTCCCTGACACCTCCAGCTAAAAGGGTCAGGTAGAAATGGTCATGTGAAGGTCTTGTCCCAGGCACCTCCAGCTAAAAGGATCAGGTAGAAATGGTCACGTGAAGGTCTTGTCCCTGGCACCTCCAGCTAAAAGGATCAGGTAGAAATGGTCACGTGAAGGTCTTGTCCCTGGCACCTCCAGCTAAAAGGGTCAGGTAGAAATGGTCATGTGAAGGTCTTTTCCCTGGCACCTCCAGCTAAAAGGGTCAGGTAGAAATGGTCATGTGAAGGTCTTGTCCCTGGCACCTCCAGCTAAAAGGGTCAGGTAGAAATGGTCATGTGAAGGTCTTGTCCCAGGCACCTCCAACTAATAGGATCAGGTAGAAATGGTCACGTGAAGGTCTTGTCCCAGGCACCTCCAGCTAAAAGGGTCAGGTAGAAATGGTCACGTGAAGGTCTTGTCCCTGGCACCTCCAGCTAAAAGGGTCAAGTAGAAATGGTCATGTGAAGGTCTTGTCCCAGGCACCTCCAGCTGAGAGGATCCAGTAGTATTCTCACAATTCTCATTGCTTAATCTCACAATTTTTTAAAAGAAATACATTTAAAATAAAAAAACCTGTAAATTAAAAATATAAATCGTTTGAAGTTTCTTCATTTCTCCTACAATGCTCTGGTTTTTAAATTTGGGGGGGGGAGGGGGCGCTGATGGGTCCCTCGCCTAGGGCATCCAAAACCTTTGCACCGGCCCTGTCCAGTGGATACCAGTGGGGAGAATAATTCCTCTGCCTCTATCCACCACTGCCACTAGCGTTCTCTCTTAGCTGAGTTAAAAAAGTAAAAAGGTCAAGGTAGTCCCCTGTGCAAGCACCAGTCGTTTCCGACTTTGGGGTGACGTTGCTTTCACAACGTTTTCACGGCAGACTTTTGACGGGGTGGTTTGCCTTTGCCTTCCCCGGCCCTCTACGCTTTCCCCCCAGCAAGCTGGGGACTTAGCTGAGTTAGCGTGAGCCAACTCACAGATTTTTTAGCCTCCGGCTCACACATTTTTGCCTTAGCTCAGGAAAAAGGACCCCGGAACAAATTAACTTATGCAGCAGCTCACAGCTTTAATGGCAGTAGAATTCACAAAGTAGAATTTTGGCTCGCAAGACTGCAGCTTAAAAGGAAAACTGAACGCCACCACTTCTTCCTCTCCCACATTCAGGCCCCAACTGAACAATCCGTCTGCGTCCTTGCAGGGGTCATTTTGTAGAAAAAGAGGTACTGGAGCTAATTAGATAACTCATTTGCTTCACCTTTTTGCATATGCCACACGCCCAGGCCTCGGATTCAGCTAGGGTTGCCAAGTCCAATTCAAGAAATATCTGGGGACTTTGGGGGTGGAACCAGGAGACTTTGGGGGTGGAGCCAGGAGACATTGGGGGCGGAGCCAGGAGCAAGGTTGCGATAAGCAGAATTGAACTCCAAAGGGAGTTCCGGCCATCACATTGAAAGGGACAGCACACCTTTTAAAATGCCTTCCTTCCATAGAAAATAATGAAAGATAGGGGCACCTTCTTTTGGGGCTTGTAGAATTGAACCCCCTCGTCCAATCCTTTAGAAACTTGGGGGGTATTTTGGGGAGAGGCACTGGATGCTATACTGAAAATTTGGCGCCTCTACCTCAAAAAACAGCCCCCCTAGAGCTCCCGATACCCGCAGATCAATTCCCCATCATTCCCTATGGGAATTGTTCATGGAGATGCATGATGGCTGTGGGGGAGGGGCTTCCCCCGCCGGCCAGCTGGCTGGGGGAGGGGGAAAGCCTGTAGAACCGGAGGATCCCCCGCTGGGACCTGGGGATTGGGAAGCCTAGATTCAGCAGGAGCTCACAGGAGCACAGCTCCTGAACCTTTCTGAGGGTTCCCCCCTCCTCCTCCCCACTTTGTCCATGGAATAGCAGGTGCAGCTGCATAACAATCCCTGGATGAGCTCCGCCACCTATTTTTCCACCAAGCGACCCCTGCACACACCCTTGACATCACCAGAAGGTGGACTAAATTATATCAGCTCAACATCTACCTTCAAATGCTTCTTGAATTATAATGGTCCTAAAAGAGCCCCGTGGCGCAGAGTGGTAAAGCTGCAGTACTGCAGTCGGAGCACTCTGCGCACAACCTGAGTTCGATCCCAGTGGAAGCTGGGTTCAGGTAGCCAGCTCCAGATCGACTCAGCCTTCCATCCTATCAAGGTCTGTCAAAGGAGTCCCCAGCTTGCTGGGGAGAAAGCGTAGATGACTGGGGAAGGCAGTGGCAAACCACCCCGTAAAAAGTCTGCCGTGAAAACATTGTGAAAGCAACGTCACCCCAGAGTCAGAAACGACTGGTGCTTGCACAGGGGACTACCTTGACCTTTTTAAAAAACCTTACTCCATTCCAATGTTCCCTCTAAGCTGCAGAGTCTTGCTAGCAAAAATTCTACTTTGTGAGCTCCTGGCATTAAAGTTGGGAGCTCCTGCATCGATTAATTTGCTCTGGGGTCCTCCTTCCTGAGCTAAGACAACAATGGGTGAGCTGGAGGCTAAAAATCTGCAAGTTAGCCCACGCTCACTCAGAGAGGACACAGCTCCCATCGTACTTTTAAAACGACTTTCACACATGTTGTGTGGCTCTTGAAGCCCCCAACACCCCATCAGCTGACTTAGAGAAGGCAGTTCTCTCTTTAAATCACTTCTCCAAGATGCCAAGCCAGTGGGCGACGTGGAGAGTGAATTTAAAGTTAAAGTTGCTTTCCTTCCACCTTCCTTCCTTCCCTCTCACCCATAGCTCTGCTGGAATGGCCCTGGGTCAGCCATCGCTCTGGCAGAGGTTGTCCTTGAAAGGGCAGCTGCTGTGAGAGTCCTCTCAGCCTCACCCACCTCACAGGGTGTCTGTTGTGGGGGAGGAAGGGAAAGGAGATTGTGAGCTGTTCTGAGACTCTTCGGAGTGGAGTGCGGGATATAAATCCAATATCTTCATCTACCTCACAGGGTGTGTGTTGTGGGGGAGGAAGGTAAAGGAGATTGTGAGCCGTTCTGAGACTCTTCGGAGTGGAGGGCGGGATATAGATCCAATATCTTCATCTACCTCACAGGGTGTCTGTTGTGGGGGAGGAAGGTAAAGGAGATTGTGAGCCGTTCTGAGACTCTTCGGAGTGGAGGGCGGGATATAAATCCAATATCTTCATCTACCTCACAGGGTGTCTGTTGTGGGGGAGGAAGGTAAAGGAGATTGTGAGCCGTTCTGAGACTCTTCGGAGTGGAGGGCGGGATATAAATCCAATATCTTCATCTACCTCACAGGGTGTCTGTTGTGGGGGAGGAAGGTAAAGGAGATTGTGAGCCGCTCTGAGACTCTTCGGAGTGGAGGGCGGGATATAAATCCAATATCTTCATCTACCTCACAGGGTGTCTGTTGTGGGGGAGGAAGGGAAAGGAGATTGTGAACCGCTCTGAGACTCTTCGGAGTGGAGGGCGGGATATAAATCCAATATCTTCATCTACCTCACAGGGTGTCTGTTGTGGGGGAGGAAGGTAAAGGAGATTGTGAGCCGCTCTGAGACTCTGAGGCAGGATATAAATCCAATATCTTCACCTTCTTCTTCTCCTTCCCTCCTTCCTCCCTCCCTCCCTCAAACATCTGATGTTTATTCTATGTGGTTGTTAAGTTAAGCAAGACTGACCACACCTGGTTTATATATTCATGGGTGAACTGAATTGAAAGACACACACAATCATTCTTTGCATTTTATAATCCTAATTTCCATGCACAGACACTAACCCTAACCCTAACCGCTCTGTACCTTTTTGGCATCAGATAACCAGCACAATTAACTTAGGGCTGTACCGTGGTTAGAGCTTTTGATTGGAGAGACCCAGGTTCAAATTCCACCCCTGCCTGCAGCATGCGGGGTGATGTGCTCTCTCAGTCACGCCTGCCTCACAGGGGTGTTGTGAAGACAAAGGGAGAAAGCAGGGGCGGGATAAAAACCTAGCAAATAAATGAATCCCCCCAACTAATGTACAGAATAGTATCTTTTCTCAAAATAACACTCCTGAATGTGAGGAATATTATCATTTCTCAAAGGTACTTCCAAGACGGTAGAACAATCACGGTGGAAATAAGCAGAGAGCCTCGTCTGCTATTACAAGCGACGGTGAACGGTGGGTTTAAATAAGTGAGAAATGAGAAATCCAGAGAGCTGAGTCCCTATTAGGAGGCTCTTATGCAAATAAATGCATTGACTCTGTTTCTTTCTTTCCCTGCCACCGTGTACACCTTCCCTGCCGCTGTTTACACCATAAATTGAACATGAACATATGAACCTATGAAGCTGCCTTATATTGAATCAGACCCTGGGTCCATCAAAGTCAGTATTGTCTTCTCAGACTGGCAGCAGCTCTCCAGGGTCTCCAGCTGAGGTTTTTCACACCTATTTGCCTGGACCCTTTTTAGTTGGAGATGCCGGGGATTGAACCTGGGACCTTGTGCTTACCAAGCAGATGCTCTACCACTGAGCCACCGTCCCTCCCCTTAGACATATGAACATATGAAGCTGCCTTCTACTGAATCAGACCCTCGGTCCATCAAAGTCAGTCTTGTCTTCTCAGACTGGCAGCGGCTCTCCAGGGTCTCAAATTGATGTTTTTCACACCTATTTGCCTGGACCCTTTTTTGGAGATGCCGGGGATTGAACCTGGGACCTTCTGCTTCCCAAGCAGATGCTCTACCACTGAGCCACCATCCCTCCCCGAATTCTTTGGAGGAAGAATCTGTCCCTCTTTCCCCCCATGACACACCACCGCACTCATGTTATTCTATACATTGTCAATAAAATCTCTTGTATTTAGCAAAAAATAAAAAAAATTAAACAAAGTAGACAAATCACACCAGTAGGAACCAGTGGTCAGGGAAATTCCCTTTAGATGCAGAGGTTCAAAGGAAGATTTTTTTTTCCTCTTGCAGTTTACAGTTCCAACATGGACATAGAATCATAGAGCTGGAAGGGACCTCCAGGGTCATCCAGTCCAACCCCCTGCACCATGCAGGAAACTCACAAACACCTCCCCCTAAATTCACAGGATCTTCATTGCTGTCAGATGGCTGTCTAGCCTCTGTTTCAAAACCTCCAAGGAAGGAGAGCCCACCACCTTCCAAGGAAGCCTGTTCCACTGAGGAATCGCTCTAATGGTCAGGAATTTCTTCCTAATGTTGAGCCGGATTTTGATTTAATTTCCACCCATTGGTTCTGGTCCCACCTTCCGGGGCCACAGAAAACAATTCCACACCATCCTCTCGATGACAGCCCTTCAAGGACTTGAAGATGGTGATCCTATCACCTCTCAGCCGCCTCCTCTCCAGGCTAAACATCCCCAGCTCCTTCAACCTTTCCTACTAGGACTTGGTCTCCACACCCCTCACCATCTTTGTCGCCCTCCTCTGGACCCGTTCCAGATTGTCTGATCTTTTGTCTGATGCAAAAGCCAGCGAGGAGTTAGTTTCTTTTATTTTAAAAAAGAGTTGTGGGGAGTTCTTGCGGGGGTCAGATCAGAAGACTTCCAACAGCTGGGAAGAATTGTAGCCCCCCCTCCACCTTGGAACAGTAGACCTTCCACTCACCAAACCAGCACCTGAATCTCAGTAGCCCATGACCGATGCAACCTTTTTTTCCAAGCTGCAAACCGGGCACATGGAGAGTATCCATGTGCCGCAACCCACAGAACCAGTACAGCCACGGGAATGGTTGCATGAACATATATATGAACGTATGAAGCTGCCTTCTACTGAATCAGACCCTCAGTCTATCAAAGTCAGTCTTGTCTACTCAGACTGGCAGCGGCTCTCCAGGGTCTCAAGCTGAGTTTTTTCACGCCTATTTGCCTGGACCCTTTTTAGTTGGAGATGCCGGGGATTGAACCTGGGACCTTCTGCATGTCTACACGCAGCACCACCCCAGTTCCTTCCAGAGCTCTTAGCCTGAGCCGGACCATTCAGCTCCAACCACTCTTTTTCAGAGAGAATTACGGTACTTAAAAGACATATTTTTAAAAACAAAACAAAACAAAACAAAAACCCAACCCAGCTCTTTCTCCCCCTTAAAAGGATTCAGCAACGAATGCCAAGGCAGGCAGCAAAAAAGGAGCCCAACTTCTCCATTTCCCCAGATAAGCTGGCATTTGCGTAGGACCGCGGTGGCTAAACTTGCTTAACGTAAGAGCCACATAGAATAAACATCCGATGTTTGAGAGCCACAAGACGTGAGCATCAGATGCCTGAGGACTGGGATGGAGGGAGGGAGGAAGGAAGGAAAATAGATGGTGAGGGAGAGGTGGAAAGAAAGCAACTTTACCTTGAAATGCATTCTCCAAGCTGCCGGCTGCCTTGGTTTGGAGAAGTGATTTAAAGAAAGAAATCCCTTCTCCAAGCCAGCCAATGGGGCAGTGGGAGCTTCAAGAGCCACCCGATATGTGTGAAAGAGCCAAATGTGGCTCCCGAGCCACGGTTTGGCCACCCCTGGTGTAGGAGATAATTTTAATGGTTGCCCAAATGGGATTTTTTTTTTAATCACCGATGTTTTAACCGGTTGGCTGCCCTGGTGGCCCATGAGAGGGCAGAAAGGAAGGAGACGCGTTTTGCAAAATGAAACGAAATAAAATTAAAGATGCTGGGCGCCCCGACCGGTGTGCCCTCTAAGCTGAGCCCGCGCACAGCTTTTTAGCCTCCAGCTCACCCATTTCTGCCTTCGCTCAGGAAGGAGGACCCCAGAAGTGCACGAATGGATGCAGCCACTTCCCACTTGAACGCCAGCAGCTCGCAACCGTAATACGAATAGCTCACAAAGTAGAATTTGTGCTCCCAAGGCTTGGCAGCTGAGAGGGAACGCTGGTGCCAACCAACTTCAGGGGACCCGAAGAGGTTTTCGAGGCAAGAGAGGGGGAAAGGGGGGAGTCGCCATTGCCTGCCTCGGCATAGCAACCCTGGGCTTCCTTGGGGGAGGGGGGCCCCCTGTTCCAGTCCTAGCCCGTGCCAACCCTGCTTAGCTCCTTAGGGCCATCCCATAGGCGCAGGGGTGGCCGACGGTAGCTCTCCAGATGCTTTTTGCCTACAACTCCCATCAGCCCCAGCCGGCATGGCCAATGCCTGGGGCTGATGGGAGTTGTAGGCAAAAAAACATCTGGAGAGCTACCCTTGGCCACCCCTGCCATAGGGTTATGGAGGCAAGAAAGGGAGAAAGGCGGTTGGCCGTTGCCTGCCTCTGCGTAGCGACCCCAGACTGCTTGGGGGGGGGGGGGGTCTCCCTTTCATCCAAATCCTAGCTGGGGGTCGACCCTGCCCAGATCTGACAGAAGCAGCCGGAGAGCCACAACCCGCTGCTTCTTGTTTTCTGTGGCCCTAGAATCGTTTTCTGTGGCCCCGGAAGGTCGAACCAGAACCAATGGGTTGAAATTAAATCAAAAGAGTTTGATTAGGAAGAACTTCCTGACCGTTAGAGCGGTTCCTCAGTGGAACAGGCTTCCTCGGGAGGTGGGGGGTTCTCCTTCCTTGGAGGTTTTTCAACAGAGGCTAGATGGCCACCTGACAGCAATGAAGGTCCTGTAAATTTAGGGGGAGGGGACTAGATGACCCTGGAGGTTGGATGACCCTGTAGGGGGTTGGACTAGATGACCCTGGAGGTCCCTTCCAACTCTATGATTCTATCATCTCCATCTTCAAGGGCTGTCCTCTAGAGGATGGTGTGGAATTGTTTTCTGCGGCCCCAGAGGTTGAAATTAAATCCAAAGAGTTTCCAGCTCAACATTAAGAAGAACTCCCTGACCGTTAGAGCGATTCCTCAGTGGAAAAGGCTTCCTCCTCGGGAGGTGGTGGGCTCTCCTTCCTTGGAGGTTTTTCAACAGAGGCAAAAGATGGCCATCTGATAGCAATGAAGATCCTGTGAGTTTAGGGGGAGGGGTTTGTCAATTTCCTGCATTGTGCAGGGGGTTGGACTAGATGACCCTGGAGGTCCCTTCCAACTCAGGAGGTGATGGGCTCTCCTTCCTTGGAGGTTTTGAAACAGAGGCTAGACGGCCATCTGGCAGCAATGAAGATCCTGTGAGTTTAGGGGGAGGGGTTTGTCAGTTTCCTGCATTGTGCAGGGGGTTGGACTAGATGACCCTGGAGGTCCCTTCCAACTCAGGAGGTGATGGGCTCTCCTTCCTTGGAGGTTTTGAAACAGAGGCTAGACGGCCATCTGACAGCAATGAAGATCCTGTGAGTTTAGGGGGAGGGGTTTGTCAGTTTCCTGCATTGTGCAGGGGGTTGGACTAGATGACCCTGGAGGTCCCTTCCAACTCAGGAGGTGATGGGCTCTCCTTCCTTGGAGGTTTTGAAACAGAGGCTAGACGGCCATCTGACAGCAATGAAGATCCTGTGAGTTTAGGGGGAGGGGTTTGTCAATTTCCTGCATTGTGCAGGGGGTTGGACTAGATGACCCTGGAGGTCCCTTCCAACTCAGGAGGTGATGGGCTCTCCTTCCTTGGAGGTTTTGAAACAGAGGCTAGACGGCCATCTGACAGCAATGAAGATCCTGTGAGTTTAGGGGGAGGGGTTTGTCAGTTTCCTGCATTGTGCAGGGGGTTGGACTAGATGACCCTGGAGGTCCCTTCCAACTCAGGAGGTGATGGGCTCTCCTTCCTTGGAGGTTTTGAAACAGAGGCTAGACGGCCATCTGGCAGCAATGAAGATCCTGTGAGTTTAGGGGGAGGGGGTTGTCAGTTTCCTGCATTGTGCAGGGGGTTGGACTAGATGACCCTGGAGGTCCCTTCCAACTCAGAGGAGGTGGTGGGGTCTCCTTCCTTGGAGGTTTTGAAACAGAGGCTAGACGGCCATCTGGCAGCAATGAAGATCCTGTGAGTTTAGGGGGAGGGGTTTGTCAATTTCCTGCATTGTGCAGGGGGTTGGACTAGATGACCCTAGAGGTCCCTCGCAACTCTATGATTCTATGACACCCCCCCCCCCCCCAAAAAAGGAGCAGGAACTCCCCTCCCCGCGCCTTACCTGGCGGGCAGCCGAAGCGCAGGTGCCAGCAGGAGATGCCCGGGCTCCGTTCCCTAGAGCTGCGCATCTTCTAGAGTCCGGGTTTTAGGGCTGGACTTTCAAGGGTCTCTCTGGACGCAGGAGCCGCTCCATTCCGCGGGCTGGACGCTGCGAGGATAGCCCAGCCCGCAGAAGGGGAGGAGATGGAGGAGGCAACTCCGGAGAGGGCACCCCAAGAGGGAGAGAGGCGCTGGCTGCTGGGGCTTGGCGCTTGGAGAGCTGGGCAGCCGTCTGGGGTCTCTCCTGCTCGGCTCGGCGCCTCCCCTCCTCGCCAGCAGCGAGGTCTCCTCCTCCTCCTCTCTCTCAGCTCGGAGGCAGGCGGCTCCGGAACTCCGGCAAGGCTGCAGCTAGGGGGGAAATCTCTCCTGCGCTCCCCAGGCGCGCCCAGCCCGGCGCGCCGAGCCAGCGCGGCGCCAACGACCGCCCCGCGAGGTAGGCTCAAGCAGGGGTCGGGTTGCCAAGTCCAATTCAAGAAATCTCTGGGGACTTTGGGGGGTGGAGCCAGGAGACTTTGGGGGTAGAGCCAGGAGGCTTTGGGGTGGAGCCAGGAGACATTGGGGGCGGAGCCAGGAGCAAGGGCGTGACAAGCACGACTGAACGCCCAAGCGAGTTCTGGCCATCACATTAAAAGGGACCGCACACCTTTTTAAATGCCTTCCCTCCATAGGAAATAATGAAGGATAGGGGCACCTTCTTTTGGGGCTTAAAGAATTGGACCCCCTGATCCAATCTTTTTGAAACTTGGGGGGTATTTTAGGGAGAGGCACTGGATGCTATGCTGAAAATTTGGTACATCTACCTCAAAAGACAGCCCCCCCCCAGAGCCCCAGATACCCGCAGATGAATTCTCCATTATTTCCTATGGGAATCGGTCTCCAAAGGGAACAATGGAGTGCCCAGCAGACATTCCCCCCCCCAGCTTTCTGATGACCCTGAAGTGGGGGGAGAGCCTCCAAACCGGGGGGATCCCCCGCCCACACCTGGGGATTGGCAACCCTAAGCAGGGGGACAAGGCAGGAGCTCGTGATGAAAGAAAAGGGGAGCCAGAGCATGTGCAGAATCCCTTCCTGGGCTGCAAGAAGCCTGCTCGCTGGTTGGGGGCTCTCTGCTCCAGCAGCAGGTTCGTGTTGAGAGGCTAGATGGCCCCTCTCCCGGGCCCTCCTACAAAGACAACCTGACCAGGTGAGAGTGCGGGACTAGGGATTTGGGAGACCTGGGTTTGAATCCTCCCACTGCCCTGGACCTGGGGTAGCCAAACTTAATGTAAAAGCCATAAAGAATAAACATCAGATGTTTGACAGCTACAAGGAAGGAAGGAAGGAAAATAGAGGGATGGAGAGAGGGAGGAAAATGGAGGGAGGGAGGAAGATGGAGAGAAGGGAGGAGGGGGGAGGGAAGGAAGTAAGGGAGGGAGGGAGGGAGGAAGGAAGGAAGGAAGGAAGGAAGGAAGGAAGGAAGGAAGGAAGATAGAGAGAGGGAGGGAGGGAGGGAGGAAGGAAGGAAGATGGGGAAAAGGAGGAGGGGGAGGGAAGGAAGGAAGGAAAATAGAGGGAGGGAGGGAGGGAGGAAGGAAGGAGGGAAGGAAGGAAGGAAGGAAGGAAGGAAGGAAGGAAGGAAGGAAGGAAGGAAGGAAGGAAGGAAGGAAGGAAGATGGGGAGAAGGAGGAGGGGGGAGGGAAGGAAGGAAAATAGAGGGATGGAGGGAGAAGGAAGGAAGGACTCTCAAATAACTGATGTTTATTCTGCATGGTTCTCGTGTTGAACAAGTTTGGCCACCCCTGCTATATAGTATTGGGCTCATATGAATTATTCTATATATGAAGTACACTGTAGAAATATTTGTATATATTAGATGGTCTTAGTTATTTTTGTTATCTTATACCATATAGCAGGGGTGGCTAAACTGTGGCTTGGGAGCCACATGTGGCTCTTTCACACATATTGTGTGACTCTTGAATCCCAACGCTGCCCTGTTGGCTGGCTTGGAGAAGGCATTTCTCTCTTTAAATCACTTCTCCTAGCCAAGTTCTTGACATCCAGGTAGTGTCTGGAGCTCTCCTGGAATTGCAACTCGTCTCCAAAAGATGGACATCAGTTCCCCAGGAGGAAATGGCTACTTTAGAGGATAGACTTTATGGCATTGTACCCTGTTGAGGTCCTTCCCCAAACCCTGCCCTCCCCACACCCAACTCTCCAGGTATTTCCCCCACCCCCAACTCTGGCAACCCTCAAGGGATCCTCACAATCTTCACCGTAAGGACCCAGAACTTCAACAATCTCTAATGTTTCAGAAGAGTTCGGATGTTCCGCAGCCCATATGGATGGATGAATCATACAATATATTTTAAAGAGCTATGAAAATGCACATCAGTAAACTGGGGATATTTTGGTGCCCACATCTTGCAATTACCTTCGGCTTTCCATCCTCGCATTCCCAAGCAAAACCAGCTATGAGCCAACAACTTTATACTTAATGGATGCATTTCAGGAGGAGACAAAAATGCCTGTCGCCGCCTTTGCTTGAACGCATTTTTCAGAAGAGATTAAAATCCTCTGCTTTTTTCCCCTCCTCTGATCTACTCATCGTTCAGCCATTTGATTAATTAATTAATTAAAACCATTTATTCGCAGCCTTTCCTCCTTACGGAGCTCAAGGCAGCTTGCAGTGTGGATAAAATGGATTGGATAAAATGAAAAAAACGTCAGAACCAAAATTTAAAATCGCTGCTGGGGGCTGCTGTGATTAACCAAATCCAGTCTCCAAATACTTAACCAAATACGGTCTCTAAATACTTAACCAAATACAGTCTCCAAATACTTAACCAAATACAGTCTCCAAATACTTAACCAAATACAGTCTCTAAATACTTAACCAAATACAGTCTCCAAATACTTAACCAAACCCAGTCCCTAAATACTTAACCAAATCCAGTCTCCAAATACTTAACCAAATCCAGTCTCTAAATACTTAACCAAATACAATCTCCAGTCTGTGGCCCGAAATGCTCCAAGTTGTCCATCTGCTTTGTTTTCTTGTTTGCTGGATGCTTAACAGCCAGCAGGCAGCAAGAAGGAGGGAGAGGCTGTGGTGCAGTGGAAGAGCTTTTGCTCGGCACACAGAAGGTCCCAGGTTCAATCCCTGGCATCTCCAGCTAAAAGGACCGGGTAGGAGGATAATGTGACAGAGCTTTGCAAGAGACCCTGGAGAGCTACTTCCAGTCTGAGTGGACAAGACTGGTGGATAGAACAAGGATCTGATAAAGAAGGAAGAAGATATTGAAGAAGATATTGGATTTATATCCTGCCCTCTGAATCTCAGAGCGGCTCACAATGTCCTTTACCTTTGTCCCATACAGCAGACACCCTGTGAGGCTGAGAGAGCTCTCCCCGAAGCTGCCCTTTCAAGGAATCAAACCCGGTTCTCCCAGATAAGAGTCCTCACGTTTAACCACTGCACTATTTCTAGGATAGAAAACCACCGCCTTCCCAAGATTGCCCTGTATGGCGAACTCTCCACCGGCCATCGAAATAGAGGGGCACCAAAGAAGAGGTACAAGGACTCCTTGAAGAAATCCCTTGGCACCTGTCGCATCAACCATCACCAGTGGTCTGACCTAGCCTCAGATCGCAAAGCATGGAGGCACACCATCCACCAGCCTGTCTCTTCCTTTGAGAACGCACGCATAGCTGGTCTTGAGGACAAAAGGAGATTGAGGAAGAATCGCACTGCTACAGCACCAACCCTAAATCAGACTTTTCCCTGCAGCCACTGTGGCCGGACCTGCCTGTCCCGCATTGGTCTTGTCAGCCACCAGCGAGCCTGCAGCAGACGTGGACTACTGCACCCTTCTTGGATCTTCGTTCGCGAAGCCAAGCCGAGAGAGAGACACTAAAGAAGAAGATGATGATGATATTGGATTTGACCCAGACAGAGAGTTCCAACAATACGCTGTGGCTAAGAGCCACTGATGGACCTCTGCTCCAGATGCTTATCCATTCCCCTCTTGAAGCTGGCTATGCTTGTAGCCACTGCCACCTCCTGTGGCAAGGAATTCCTTGTTAATCATCCTTTGAGTGAAGCAGGACTTCCTTTTATCCGTCCTAACCCGACTGCTCAGCAAATCCATTGAATGTCCACATGTTCTCGTATTGTGAGAAAGGGAGGAAAGAAGAGGATGAGAAGGAAGAAGAGACTGG
>NC_083231.1:118584806-118601880 GCF_032191835.1 Heteronotia binoei
ACTTGTGTTGAACATGATGACCGACTCAACTGCGTGATTCGTGATGGTCTCGGGAGAAGCAGACAGACACCAATTGAAAGTCAGAGTGGTGCGGGAATTAAGAGTAGCGAGTTAGTATCTAGGAACATAAGAACATCAGAGAAGCCATGTTGTATCAGGCCAATGGCCCATCCAGTCCAACACTCTGTGTCACATAAGAGAAGCCATGTTGGATCAGGCCCATGGCCCATCCAGTCCAACACTCTGTGTCACATAAGAACATAAGAGAAGCCATGTTGGATCAGGCCAGTGGCCCATCCAGTCCAACACTCTGTGTCACATAAGATCATAAGAGAAGCAATGTTGGATCAGACAAATGGCACATCCAGTCCAACAATCTGTGTCACATAAGAGAAGCCCTGTTGGATCAGGCCAGTGGCCCATCCATTCCAACGCTCTGTGTCACATAAGAACATAAGAGAAGCCCTGTTGGATCAGGCCGATGGCCCCTCCAGTCCAACACACTGTGTCACATAAGAACATAAGAGAAGCCATGTTGGATCAGACCAGTGGCCTATCCAGTTCAACACTCTGTGTCACATAAGAACATAAGAGAAGCCATGTTGGATCAGGCCAGTGGCCCATCCAGTCTAACACTCTGTGTCTCATAAGAACATAAGAGAAGCCATGTTGGATCAGGCCAAAGGCCCATCCAGTCTAACACTCTGTGTCTCATAAGAACATCAGAGAAGCCATGTTGGTTCAGGCCAATGGCCCATCCAGTCTAACACTCTGTGTCACATAAGAGAAGCCATTTTGGATCAGGCCAGTGGCCCATCCAGTTCAACACTCTGTGTCACATAAGAGAAGCCATGTTGGATCAGGCCAGTGGCCCATCCAGTCTAACACTCTGTGTCTCATAAGAACATAAGAGAAGCCATGTTGGATCAGGCCAGTGGCCCATCCAGTCTAACACTCTGTGTCACATAAGAACATAAGAGAAGCCATGTTGGATCAGGCAATGGCCCATCCAATCCAACACTCTGTGTCACACAGTGGGCAAAAAACCCCAAGTGCCGTCAGGAGGTCCATCATTGGGGTCAGGACACTAGAAGCTCTCCCGCTGTTGCCTCCCCCCAAGCACCAAGAATGCAGAGCATCACTCCCCCAGACAGAGAGTTCCAATGATAAGCTGTGGCTAATAGCTACTGATGGATCTCTGCTCCATTTGCTTATCCAAGCCCCTCTTGAAGCTGGCTATGCATGTAGCTGCCACCACCTCCTGTGGCAGTGAATTCCACATGTTAATCAGCCTTTGGGTGAAGAAGTACTTCCTTTTATCCGTTCTAACCCGACTGCTCAGCAATTTATTTGAATGCCCACGAGTTCTTGTATTGTGAGAAAGGGTGAAACGTACTTCTTTCTCTCCTTTCTCCATCCCATGCATAATATTGTAAACCTCTATCATATCACCCCTCAGTTGATGTTTCTCCAAGCTAAAGAGCCCCAAGCGTCTCTTCATAGGGAAAGTGTCCAACCCTTGAATCATTTTAGTTGTCCTTTTCTGCACTTTTCCCCAATGCTGTCTGGGATGCCTGAGTTTGAATGTCCACTTGTGCCATGGAAGGTTTGCTGGGTGATCTTGGGCCAGTCACAGTCTCTCAGCCTGACCCACCTCAAAGGGTTGTTGTGAAGACAAATGTGAGGACCTTTGAACAACTCTTGCCTGGAGAAGGACAAGGACAAGGTGGAGGAGGAGGTAGAGGAAGAAGAAGAAGAGTTGGATTTATACCCTACCCTTCACTCAGAGTCTCAGAGCAACAACCTCCTTCCCTTCCCCACAACAGACCCCCTGTGTGGTAGGTGCGGCTGAGAGAATTGTGACTGACCCAAGTGTCAATCCTACCCCTGTTTGCTCATTTGACCTCAGGGTCACCCAGTTGGCTGCTTCAGAGGTGGAGTGGCTCTCCAGAAACAGAAAGAGCAATTAACATGCGTTATCCAAGTTGTTACATGTGGTACTGAGGCTCCAGGATAAAATATTGAGAGAAAAAAGCTGACGAAGGACTGAAACCGTGAGGAATTCCGGGCTGGCGGTCCCTTGCTCTCTCGGAGACAAGCTGTGCTCGAAATTTGAACTCCACCTAGGTTGCTGAACATAAACTTGAACACAAGCTGGAACAGCAGGAAGGCATCTGTTTCCGAGGAACTATATTATCTTTATACAGCAGACAGTGTGAGGGAGCTAACGGAACTCTTTTTTCAGCTGCGTTGGTTTAATGATGTTATTATGAGTGTTTGTTGAATTAAATATTATGAGTGGTTAACAAGTTACTATTGATGATTATTGCCACACATGTATTTTGATAAATGTAGGTTGCAGTCCCTTGGAGACACCTCACAGGGTGTCTGTTGTGGGGAAGGAAGTTAAAGGAGATTGTGAGCCGCCCTGAGACTCTGAGATTCAGCGTAGAGGGTGGGATATAAATCCAATATCTTCTTCTTCTTCTTCACAAGAGCTTGCAATGCCCAGCCATTTCATGTTTTCTCCTGGGTCTTAGGCTCAAAGCGTTGACCATGAGATTTCTGTAATGAATGTCAATAAATCAAAAGTAAGTTTGCAACTGGGGGGGAGGGGTGAGTGGGCTCCCTCTTGGGTATCCTGCCCCCCCCCCAGGGAAAGTGTATGCGCAATACATAGCCTCTCCTTTCCCGGTGTAGTGAACGCCGTGTAGTCACTGTCTGGCTATGCCTGGCAGATGGTCACTGCAATGGCCTCTCCTGCATTACTGCATCCATGGCAACACCTTCCCACCCCCCCGTTTCTCACAGAGTTTGCCACGTCATGGTGCGACCGACTGTCCGGTGGTATAACCGGATGGGCAGGCTGGGCTCACCAACCTCGTCAGCCAAGAGAAGGAAAACTCTAACATCAAACCCGGGCAGATAGAGCTTGTTAATGTAACACCTACCACCAGGAGGACTCGCTGCCGGTGTCCCGGCTTACTGGGCCATGGCAGTTGACCCCAAGGTGAAAGGGTGGAGCCAGTACCGCACACTGTGCTTCACCTAAAAATTCCTCTGCGCAGGCCTGAAGGGCATATCCACATCCACAACCCACAACACACCAAGTCCTGCAGCGATGGGCAAGGGGCGAAACGGCAGGTGGAAGGTGCTACTGGAAGCCGCAGTCCCGATCCTGCATGTAGGCGGTTCAGGGTATTGGTCGCCTGATGCTGACTTGGAGACGAAAGCATTTTTCGGCAGCACCCTGAACGACCAAGCAGCCTTATCTAGGGACAGCACTGCTTGCTCCACACGGAGAGGGGCCTAGAAAAGGTGGCCTAAACAAAGCTCGTCTCCCCCCTCCCAGTTGGCTAGCCGCGGTCAATGGGCATCCTTACTTGCAGTCAAAAAATAACAACAAAGAAAAGGCATGCACCTGCCTCACAAAGTGTGCAAAGACTAAAGCTTGTGTGTTGGAACATCAGAACCATGCTTGCTGACCTAGCCTCAGATCGCAAAGCATGGAGGCACACCATCCACCAGGCTGTCTCTTCCTTTGAGAACGCACGCATAGCTGGTCTTGAGGACAAAAGGAGATTGAGGAAGAATCGCCCTGCTACAGCACCAACCCCAAATCAGACTTTTCCCTGCAGCCACTGTGGCCAGATCTGCCTGTCCCGCATTGGTCTTGTCAGTCACCAGCGAGCCTGCAGCAGACGTGGACTACTGCACCCTTCTTAAATCTTCGTTCGCGAAGTCAAGCCGAGAGAGAGAGAGAGGTTTGCAACGTAACAGATACACACCTGAGCAACACCTGAACAGCACACTCAAGGTTGCTACAGCACAGACACAGTCTCCAGATTTTGATGCAATGATTCAGAGCGAGAGGTGTCAGTTATCAGAAACTGTTAAATAAACAAACTATTGCAAGAGTGCTAACCCTTTAAGCATATTTTATTTTATTTTTTAAAAAACTTCAATTGTGTTTGTCTGTGTCCTTTATAAAATGTATATCTCCACTACCTGGCCTTACATTTTATGACAAACAAGGCCTGTCCTGACAAGGTCTCATTTATGTCAGTTCCGGCCCTCATAACAAATGAGTTTGACACCCCTGAATCTAGAGCTCACTTTATTTGCCCATTCGGCAGGCCGCGGTAGCCATAAAACTCTCCTCCAATGTCACATTTCAAATAATAATAATAAAATGAAGATGAGATTGGATTTATATCCCGCCCTTCACTCCAAAGAGTCTCAGAGCGGCTCACAATCTCCTTTACCTCCCCCCTCCCACAACAGACACCCTGTGAGGTAGATGAAGATACTGGATTTATATCCCGCCCTCCACTCCGAAGAGTCTCAGAGCGGCTCACAATTTCCTTTACCTTCCTCCCCCTCCCACAACAGACACCCTGTGAGGTAGATGAAGATATTGGATTTATATCCCACCCTCCACTCAGAAGAGTCTCAGAGTGGCTCACAATCTCCTATATCTTCTCCCCCCACAACAGACACCCTGTGAGGTGGGTGCGGCTGGAGAGGGCTCTCACAGCAGCTGCCCTTTCGAGGACAACTCCTATGAGAGCTATGGCTAACCCAAGGCCATTCCAGCAGGTGCAAGTGGAGGAGTGGGGAATCAAACCCGGTTCTCCCAGATAAGAGTCCGCACACTTCACCACTGCACCAAACTGGGGAGAGACGGTACCTAAGATAGACAGGCCCTTGACCATATATGGCGTGAGAGCAGAACATAAGGTGAGTGGGAAATCGGTTGCTGTTTTTTTCCTGTAAGAAGAAAGTGACTTTATCAGGATCCAGATGGAGTAGATTGCCCATTTATTTTCTTTGCACAAGCTCAAAGAGATCAATCGTAAATTAATCCCAGGGTTTTCCAACCGCGAAGAGAGAAATCACAGATGAGCCCGGCGTGGCTTCTCCTTTTTGCATCGCTTTCAGTTTTCGCAATACACTGGGCAGGAAGGAATCACGTCCTTCCCTTGCTGATGGATGGTTTTGCTGCGCGGAAGAATTGACAAATAAGCGTGTCTCTTGCTGATAGTGAGGCGAGCAGAGAAAAGCAAGCCAGGCTAATTTCGTTGCTTGCAAGTTAAACATTCATAATGCTTCAGAGTTTAGTTCTTCTCTACATTATTAATAAATTTTCTTTGGCCTTCCTCCAGAGTTTGATGTAATTTTAATGCCTTCTTGAGACTGATGAATCCCCAGATTGTTTTGCAATGGAATCTGGTGGAATCTCAGAATTCCTGCTATGAGGAGAGGGCCTTCATCGACCATAGATAGCCTTCATCCCATCATAGAATCATAGAGTTGGAAGGGATCTCCAGGGTCATCTAGTCCAACCCACTGCACAATGCAGGGAACTCACACACACCTCCCCCAAAATTCACAGGATCTTCATTGCTGCCAGATGGCCATCTAGCTTCTGTTTCAAAACCTCCAAGGAAGGAGAGCCCACCACCTCCCGAAGAGGAAGCCTGTTCCACTGAGGAACCGCTCTAATGGTCAGGAAGTTCTTCCTAATAGAATCCTAGAGTTGGAAGGGACCTCCAGGGTCATCTAGTCCGACCCCCTGCACAATGCAGGGAACTCACAAACACCTCCTCCTAAATTCACAGGATCTTCATTGCTGCCAGATGAGCATCTAGCCTCTGTTTCAAAACCTCCAAAGAAGGAGAGCCCACCACCTCCCGAGGAGGAAGCCTGTTCCACTGAGGAACCATTCTAACAGTCAGGAACTTCTTCCTAATAGAATCCTAGAGTTGGAAGGAACATTCAGGGTCATCTAGTCCTACCCCCTGCACAATGCAGGAAACTCACAAACACCTCCTCCTAAATTCACAGGATCTTCATTGCTGTCAGATGGCCATCCAGCCTCTGTTTCAAAACCTCCAAGGAAGGAGAGCCCACCACCTCCCAAGGAGGAAGCCTGTTCCACTGAGGAACCGCTCTAACGATCAGGAAGTTCTTCCTCATGTTGAGCCAGAAACTCTTTTGATTTTATTTCAACCCATTGGTTCCGGTTCTACCTTTCAGGGCCACAGAAAACAATTCCACACCATCCCTTATATGAGAGCCCTTCAAGTACTTGAAGATGGTGATCGTATCACCTCTCAGCCGCCTCCTCTCTAGGCTAAACATGCCCAGCTCCTTCAACCTCTTCATAGGACTTGGTCTCCAGACCCCTCACCATCTTTGTCGCCCTCCTCTGGACCCGTTCCAGCTTGTCTATATCCTTCTTAAGCTGAACACTATACTCCAGGTGAGGTCTTCCCAGAGCAGAGTAAAGCGATACGATCACATCACGTGATCTCGACACTAGACTTCTGTTGAAACTGCCCAAAATTGCATTTGCCTTTTTAGCCATCGCATCACACCGCATCGACCCCCAAATCCAGTATCTATTCACTGGTCAGTCTCTCTCTGTGTGTATTAAGTACTGCCAAGTCACTTCTGACCAGGGTTTTTTTTTTTGCAGGAACTCCTTTGCATATTAGGCCACACACCCCTGATATAGCCAATCCTCCAAGAGTTTACAGGGCTGTTCTTGCAGGGCCTACTGTAAGCTCTTGGAGGATTGGCTACATCAGGAGTGTGTGGCCTTATATGAAAAGGAGTTCCCGCTACAATAAAAGCCCTGCTCCTGACTTATGCATTAATAACCTCAAGGAAGTCCACATGTTAATAGCTTTGCTTGGGTCTTGCAAACTGAAGGCCCTCGTGGCTTCCTTGATGGAAGAAGAAGATGATATTGGATTTATACCCTGCCATTCCCTCTGAATCTCAGAGGGGCTCACAATCTCCTTTACCTTCCTCCCCCCCCCACAACAGACACCCTGTGAGGTAGATGAAGGTATTGGATTTATATCCCGCCCTCCACTCCAAAGAGTCTCAGAGCGGCTCAAAATCACCTTCCCTTCCTCCCCCCACAACACACATCCTGTGAGGTAGATGAAGATACTGGATTTATATCCCGCCCTCCACTCCGAAGAGTCTCAGAGCGGCTCACAATCTCCTTTCCCTTCCTCCCCCACAACAGGCACCCTGTGAGGTAGATGAAGATACTGGATTTATATCCCGCCCTCCACTCCGAAGAGTCTCAAGAGCGGCTCACAATCTCCTTTCCCTTCCTCCCCCACAACAGACACCCTGTGAGGTAGATGAAGATACTGGATTTATATCCCGCCCTCCACTCCGAAGAGTCTCAGAGCGGCTCACAATCTCCTTTCCCTTCCTCCCCCACAACAGGCACCCTGTGAGGTAGATGAAGATACTGGATTTATATCCCGCCCTCCACTCCGAAGAGTCTCAAGAGCGGCTCACAATCTCCTTTCCCTTCCTCCCCCACAACAGACACCTGCGAGGTGCGCGGGCTGAGAGGGCTCTCCCAGCAGCTTCCCTTTCAAGGACAGAGTCTCAGAGCGGCTCACAATCTCCTTTATCTCCCTCCCCCGCAACAGACACCCTGTGAGGTGGGTGGGGCTGGAGAGGGCTCTCCCAGCAGCTGCCGTTTCAAGGACAACCTCTGCCAGAGCTATGGCTGACCCAAGGCCATTCCAGCAGCTGCAAGTAAATGGCATTCAGGGGTAGTTTGCCATTGTCTGCCTCTGCGTAGCAACCCTAGACTTCCTTGGTGGACTCCCATCCAGAAGAACATAAGAGAAGCCATGTTGGATCAGGCCAATGGCCCATCCAGTCCAACACTCTGTGTCACATAAGAACATAAGAGAAGCCATGTTGAATCAGGCCAGTGGCCCATCCAGTCCAACACTCTGTGTCACATAAGAACATAAGAGAAGCCATGTTGGATCAGGCCAATGGCCCATCCAGTCCAACACTCTGTCACAGAAGAACATAAGAGAAGCCATGTTGGATCAGGCCACTGGCCCATCCGGTCCAACACTCTGTGTCACATAAGAACATAAGAGAAGCCATGTTGGATCAGGCCAATGGCCCATCCAGTCCAACACTCTGTGTCACATAAGAACATAAGAGAAGCCATGTTGGATCAGGCCACTGGCCCATCCGGTCCAACACTCTGTGTCACATAAGAACATAAGAGAAGCCATGTTGGATCAGGCCAATGGCCCATCCGGTCCAACACTCTGTGTCACATAAGAACATAAGAGAAGCCATGTTGTATTAGGCCAATGACAAATCCAGTCCAACACTCTGTGTCACATAAGAACATAAGAGAAGCCATGTTGGATCAGGCCAATGGCCCATCCGGTCCAACACTCTGTGTCACACAGTGGCCAAAAAATCCAGGTGCCATCAGGAGGTCCAGCAGTGGGGCCAGGACAATAGGAACTCTCCCACTGTTGCCCCCCTCCCAAGCACCAAGAATACAGAGTATCACTGCCCCACACAGAGAGTTTCAACAATACCTTGTGGCTAACAGCCCCATGGCGCAGAATGGTAAAGCTGCAGTACTGCATTCCTTAAGCTCTGCTCTTGACCTGAGTTCGATCCTGGCGGAAGCCGGGTTCAGGTAGCCGGCTCGAGGTTGACTCAGCCTTCCATCCTTCCAAGGTTAGTAAAATGAGTACCCAGCTTGCTGGGGGGAAAGTGTAGGTGACTGGGGAAGGCAAAGGCAAACCACCCCATAAAAAGTCTGCTGTGAAAACGTGAAAGCAACAACTGGTGCTTGCACATGGGACTACCTTTACCTTTTTAATAACCACTGATGGACCTCTGCTCCATACGTTTTTCCAATCCCCTCTTGAAGCTGTCTATGCTTGTAGCCGCTGCCACCTCCTGTGGCAGTGAATTCCACGTGTTAATCACCCTTTGGGTGAAGAAGGACTTCCTTTAATCTGTTCTAACCTGACCACTCAGCAATTTCATTGAATGCCCACGAGTTCTTGTATAGTGAGAATGGGAGAAAAGTACTTCTTTCTCCACCTTCTCCATCCCATGCATAATCTTGTCAACCTCTATCATGTCACCCCGCAGCCGATGCTTCTCCAAACTTAAGAGCCCCAAGCGTTTTAACGTTTCTTTCTAGGGAAAGTGTTCCAACCCTTGCATCATGCTAGTTGCCCTTTTCTGCACTTCTTCCAGTGCTATGATATCTTTTTGGAGGTGCGGTGACCACAATTGTACACAGCATTCCAAATGAGGCCGCACCATCGATTTGTACAGGGGCATCATTATACTGGCTGATTTGTTTTCAGTTCCCTTTCTAACACCATGGCCAATGGTGCTTCACTTCATAAAGGTGATGAGATCAGGCTAGCTTTGGTCATCTAGGTTAGGGCACTCTGATCAAAGCGGCTCACAGGCTGGTGGCAGCGGTGAACGCATATTGTTCTCTCCTAAAAAAGAGCACACGCGAACCCTTTGGGTTGAGAGGCGGCCACTAGAGGGTGCTCACGCCACCTCGAAAGAAAAGCAAACGGAACTGGGTGGCCTCAAAGTTTTGCTGCAAAAGAACTCCAAGAACAGGATGGAGAGAGACTTAACTCTGAATGACAAATTATGATGAGACTTGGAACAAACACCTCCCCAGGACTGAACAGGGATATTGGGTTTTTATCTCATTGCATATGCTAAACCCGCTTTCCCTCCGCTGGCCAGCAGACTGGGGGCGGGAAGGAGTGTGGGAAAGCAGGAGAACCCCAGCGTTTGCTTTTGGCTCAACTTCACAGCAATCCAAAGACAAGCAAAGCAACAGGTGTTCCCCTTCACTTCTGCCAATGCTCTGAATATCCACGGAGAGCATTTCGGATGGCTGTGGGCCGAAATGAAGGTTATTATTTACATGGTGGTGTCAACAAGCACGGTGACCTACAGAGTAGAACAGGGGTGGCCAACGGTAGCTCTCCAGATTTTTTTTTGCCTACAACTCCCATCAGCCCCAGCCATTGGCCATGCTGGCTGGGGCTGAGGGGCGTTGTAGGCCAAAAAACATCTGGAGAGCTACCGTTGGCCACCCCTGGTGTAGAAGAGGAAAGGTCCCTGCTCCCCAGGAGGTTACAATCTAGAGAGGCAAGGAGGAGAAGAAAGGGATGGGAGGCAGATAGAATTTGCACTCAACCACGTTACACTTTGATTCCAGACAGGCGGGGGAGGGCATTCTAATGGGGTGGGGTATTAATCCCAACAGAAGCGCATAGGGTTGACCTGGAGATTCAGAATTTTTGCCTGCTTTCCAGATATCTAGGGGTGAGGGTCTAAAACAATGGCCCCTAGCCTTTTTGAGCCTGTGGGTACCTTTGGAATGCTGGCATAGTATGGTGGGCGTGGCCACAAAATGGCTGCTGTGGGAGGCGGAGCCATCCATAAAGTGGCTGCCGCTGCTTACCTTCAACCCACGCAGTGAACATCCTTGTGCTGTCGTGGCACCTGCTTCCAAGGCAATGTTTTTTAAAAATCTGCACAGCCAATCAAATCTCCAATGGCCAATCACTTGGCCCCACCCACTTTCTAAAAACACTTGCAGCTGCTGGAATGCCCTTGGGTCAGCCATAGCTTTAGTAGTTGTCCCTGAAAGGGCAGCTTCTGGGAGAGCCCTCTCAGCCCCACCCCCCCTCACAGGGTGTCTGTTGCGGGGGAGGAAGGGAAAGGAGATTGTAGGCAGCTCTGAGACTCTGTCCTTGAAAGGGCAGCTTTTGGGAGAGCTCTCTCAGCCCCACCCCCCTCACAGGGTGTCTGTTGCAGGGGAGGAAGGGAAAGGAGATTGTAGGCAGCTCTGAGACTCTGTCCTTGAAAGGGCAGCTTTTGGGAGAGCTCTCTCAACCCCACCTCCCTCACAGGGTGTCTGTTGCGGGGGAGGAAGGGAAAGGAGATTGTAGGCAGCTCTGAGACTCTGTCCTTGAAAGGGCAGCTTTTGGGAGAGCTCTCTTAACCCCACCTCCCTCACAGGGTGTCTGTTGCGGGGGAGGAAGGGAAAGGAGATTGTAGGCAGCTCTGAGACTCTGTCCTTGAAAGGGCAGCTTTTGGGAGAGCTCTCTCAACCCCACCTCCCTCACAGGGTGTCTGTTGTGGGGGAGGAAGGGAAAGGAGATTGTAGGCAGCTCTGAGACTCTGTCCTTGAAAGGGCAGCTTTTGGGAGAGCTCTCTCAACCCCACCTCCCTCACAGGGTGTCTGTTGCGGGGGAGGAAGGGAAAGGAGATTGTAGGCAGCTCTGAGACTCAGAGAGAAGGGTGTGGTATAAATCTTCAGTCTTCTTCTTTTCTGGAAAGATATTGGCAGGCACCATGCTGGGGACCTTGGTCTAAAATCAAGGGGCAAGGCTATTCTGTAATCTAAAAACGTCTGCCAGTTACTCCCACTATGCCCAACGGGCAGCTCTGGCTCTTCTTTTGATCTCCTAGATGCCATCTCGTGTCTGCCTCTGCCTTCCGCAGCTGAACCTCACCTCCTAGGCACTTCCCCCTCAGCTTCCAAATCTCATTCCCCCGGTCCTGATCTGGCACATCTCCATCCATTGATGATGGCGGGAGGGGCATCTCCCAAACCTGATCTTGGCATCCAGAGTTTTTCCAGATGCTTATTTTGGCTGAATCAGGGCTTGTTGCCAACTCTGAAAAACAGATTCCGCTCCCGCATCTGTAGCGGAGGCTTAAAATCTTGGTGGCAAAAGTGTTTTCCTTGGCTGGAAAGAAATTATTGGTGACAATTTATCTTCGGTGGGTTCTGCATTCCGGGCAGCCGTTGAAAGCGCAGGAGCGGGGCCGGAAGAAACAGTTGGCGACCTCAACTGCTAACAAGGAATAAAGAACCCACTTCAAACCTCCTTGGGAAGCGGTTGCATTTCTCCCTTGGAACTATAGATGGCAGCTGCCTTCAGCAGATCAGGATGTGGGATGAATAATCAATGGGGGGGAGGGATGCAAAAAATTCATGGTAAATGCCTGCCTGTTACATATCGTTCACCTTCCTCTCGACATGCGCCATTTGCTCCGTAGCTCTGCCACGTTTCATCAAAACTGCCCCGTTTCTCTCCCCCAGTTTGCTCTGAACCTCTCCGATGATCAATAATCCACTCGCAGGACACTGTTTCATGGGTGTGTGGCTTTCTGTTAAGAGACTTCTTACAGGCTGTCACGGACTCTGTGGGTTGCTGCCTAACACTAGCACCGTTTGGGATTGATGGTCCCTTGCGAAGGCCCAGAGTACCTTCCCGAGCCCAACCAAAAATGCCCCTTTAAGCTGAGGAAACCCCCCCGGGTGTGATGACCAAGCAGAGAACACTAAAAAGATAACTGAACTGGCAGAGACTGACCAAGAGAGAGATCTTGCGGTCGTGGTAGAGAACTCACTGAAAATGTCAAGACAGTGTGCGTTTGCAATAAAAAAGGCCAACGCCATGCTGCGAATTATTAGGAAGGGGATTGAAAACAAATCAGCCAGTATCATAATGCCCCTGTATAAATCGATGGTGCGGTCTCATTTGGAGTACTGTGTGCAGTTCTGGTCGCCGCACCTCAAAAAGGATATAGCATTGGAGAAAGTCCAGAGAAGGGCAACTAGAATGATTAAGGGGCTGGAGCACTTTCCCTATGAAGAAAGGTTGAAACGCTTGGGACTCTTTAGCTTGGAGAAACGTCGACTGCGGGATGACATGATAGAGGTTTACAAGATAATGCATGGGATGGAGAAAGTAGAGAAAGAAGTACTTTTCTCCCTTTCTCAAAATACAAGAACTCGTGGGCATTCGATGAAATTGCTGAGCAGCCAGGTTAAAACGGATAAAAGGAAGTACTTCTTCACCCAAAGGGTGATTAACATGTGGAATTCACTGCCACAGGAGGTGGTGGCGGCCACAAGCATAGCCACCTTCAAGAGGGGTTTAGATAAAAATATGGAGCAGAGGTCCATCAGTGGCTATTAGCCACAGTGTGTGTGTATATATATATATATAATTTTTTTTTTTTTTTTGGCCACTGTGTGACACAGATTGTTGGACTGGATGGGCCATTGGCCTGATCCAACATGGCTTCTCTTATGTTCTTATAAAGGTTTATTAATACAGGGATGGGCATTTAAACAAGGCAAGGTGCTTAATATCTAGAACAGTGTATGAAGGCAAATGAAAATAAACCCTACCTGTACTCCCCTAGCCTGTTAGTCGTCAGGACCCACAGCCCTTTTCCCCACAGACGGTTCTCTCAGCCGGACTCTGTGAGAGAAAAGAACGCAGTTCCGCAGCCCACAAAGTTTATGTATCAATCCCCTCACACAATCCCCGGACACTGGTCATAGCGGGCGCCGAGTATTGTGGGGATTGTAGACTGTGTCTGCTTTCTACTCCCACTCTGGTCTTTGGGTTTAGGCCTTGTCTCCCAGTCCGGCACAGATCATGACACAGGCACTGATGAATTTGCCAAGTTTTCTCCTGTTCAGACAAGAAGAGGTTCAATGCCATTGGTGACATTTTCTTCTGACCTAATTGGTTTGCGGGGGGGGGGGGGGGTGTCTGCAAACACTCAGCTTGTTACCAAAATGCTATGATGGGATTCCATCTGAGCTTAGTCATGGGGTCATACTGGCCAGCGCCTGGGTCAGCAGGCGTGCTTTCCCAGGGTGAAAACTGAAATGGTGGTCATTTTCACTGAGTAAGCGAAGACTCTTGCCTGGTTGTTAACAGGCTTGAAAATAAAAACATAAGAGAAGCCATGTTGGGATCAGGCCAATGGCCCACCCAGTCCAACACTCTGTGTCTCATAAGAACATAAGAGAAGTCATGTTGGATCAGGCCAATGGCCCACCCAGTCCAACACTCTGTGTCACAAAAGAGAAGCCATATTGGATCAGGCCAGTGGCCCATCCAGTCCAACACTCTGTGTCACATAAGAGAAGCTCTGTTGGATCAGGCCAATGGCCCATCCAGTCCAACACTCTGTGTCACATAAGAACATAAGAGAAGCCATGTTGGATCAGGCCAATGGCCTATCCAGTCCAACACTTTGTGTCACATAAGAGAAGCCATGTTGGATCAGGCCAGTGGCCCATCCAGTCCAACACTCTGTGTCACAGAAGAACATAAGAGAAGCCATGTTGGATCAGGCCAATGGCCCCTCCAGTCCAACACTCTGTGTCACAGAAGAACATAAGAGAAGCCATGTTGGATCAGGCCAGTGGCCCATCCAGTCCAACACTCTGTGTCACATAAGAGAAGCTCTGTTGGATCAGGCCAATGGCCCATCCAGTCCAACACTCTGTGTCACATAAGAACATAAGAGAAGCCATGTTGGATCAGGCCAATGGCCAATCCAGTCCAACACTTTGTGTCACATAAGAGAAGCCATGTTGGATCAGGCCAATGGCCCATCCAGTCCAACACTCTGTGTCACACAGTAGCAAAAAAACCCCAGGTGCCATCAGGAGGTCCATCAGTGGGGCCAGGGCACTTGAAGCCCTCCCACTGCCCCTCACCCCAAGCGCCAAGAATACAGAGCATCACTTGTCCCAGACAGAGAGTTCCATCTATACCTTGTGGCTAAGAGCCACTGATGAACCTCTGCTCCACATGTTTATCCAGCCCCCTCTTGAAGGTGTTTATGCTTGTAGCCACCACCACCTCCTGTGGCAATGAATTCCATGTGTTAATCACCCTTCGGGTGAAGAAGGACTTTCTTTTATCAGTTCTCACCCGAATGCTCAGCAATTTCATTGAATGTCCACGAGTTCTTGTATTGTGAGAAAGGGAGAAAAGTCCTTCTTTCTCTGCCTTCTCTATCCCATGCATAACCCTGAAAACCTCTATCAACTTAAAGAAAGAGAAGCTTTAGGCAAAGAAGCTGAAATACAGAATTCTCTTTATTTGTTTCCTCTTTATTAAAATACAACTGAGTTCCTTATACAAATAAAGGAATTTTTGTTGTTTTCAAGAAGCAAATTCTTTTATCAAAAGAAAATCATTCACTGAAAAGAAAAGTCAACACTAGCGAAGACGCATGCAATTCGATTCCAACAGAGCAAGTGCAAAATAAGTGTAGGCTCATCTTGATTTACAGAATTAACCCCCCCTCCCCTTTACAACTTTTAAAAATAAGTATTTTATTGGTTATCTCCTGGCCAGTCTGATAAGGAGCAATTCCCCCTGGATCCCCATTCTTGCTACATAGTACAGCAGTAATATAAACCAGCTACATTCTGAGTCATAAGTAGAAAAAAATCCCAAAAAATTAAGAGTTGTCGGGGTGGGAAGGGATTGAGAATTATCCCACTCCACCACACCCGTCTTGTCATCTCCCAGTGTGTGTTTCGGATTGTCTACGCACAACCTCTCTTCTTGGTGTGCACCAAAGGAAGAGAACAGAGCATGCAGGTGACACCAGTCTGAAGTAAGGGATGAACAGTAAGCAAAAGGTCATTCTATTGCCTTCCCCACACCTTGCCTCTTGTTAGTTCCTTTAAATCTCCATTCGGAAAGGGAAGAATCCTTCATTTCAACTACAACGAACGTGGGAATTTGTCCAAAATCTTTCAGTCGATTTCCTTGTCTGGCTCTAGAAAACTAAACAACGCGTAACACTTCCATCTTCCCTATGCCTTTCAAATTATGGGTGGAATCAAGCAGTGAAGAGATGTGATCTCGCCATGAACCGGAGCACCGATTTTTAAAAAAAATGCTACATATGCAATCAAATCACAAGTAGTTTCCCCGAACTGGGGAAGACTTAAGGTGCCTGAAAAAGCCTGCAGGTTAGGGGGAAAGGGATCATGGCCACAGGCAATCTTTTGTCTCCCTTTTGCCTGTCTCTAGCCAGGAGAGTTTTTTGTCCAAAGAGGCCAAGTTGTTAAATGTCGGACATTTAAACCAAGGTTGCATGAACTATGCTCGCATGAACTATTTTTTTAGATTAAGATGGGGAAATCCACGCAAACTGACTTTTTTCAGCAAGAAGCTGGCAAATAATATGGGTTTCATTGAAAATTCAGACAGCGTTTTCCTCCAACTTTCTGCACCAGTGCGTGGCTCTTCGCACCCGAAGAAAGCACCACTTCACTGGAACCGAGGCAAAGGATTCATCAACCCTAGGAGTTTTAAGAGAGGTATCAAAGCCCTGAGATTTATTCTGTGGCTATTTTCTTACCAAATGCCCAACTGATAAATGATTTTTTAAAAAATCACGTAAATTCAGCATTCTCACTGAAACCGACATGTACCGGTATCTCTGTACTTGGGAGATTTACGTTCCAAAACAACAGAATACGTAGTGGGATGAAGAGAACGGTTTTGTACTGGAAACCAGCCAACTCTAAACGTGGTATCCACAGCTGTAGAAAGGTATTAAGGAAACTCCCCATAATCACATTCAAATACTGGTTTAAGATCCTGAGCGGAGTCTGCTATATTATGTGAAAATAAAAAGGTCAATCCACTGGACAATAATTTTCATATAATAACTAGGATATGCAAACAGAAAGACCTGAACTCCTTGCCCGGACAAGTCAAGCACTTAGATAGCTGAACGAGACCTTTGATCCATGAACATAATTTTCTTAATAAGGGGAGTATGCTCCAAGCACACACACCTAGCAGGGATCAGACATGCAGAAAATTTGCAGTTGATCCTGGGAGTAAAAATCCTCGTGTAACTGCACCATTGTATCATCAACATTGAGATCTGAAACTACAATAGCTCAAACTCCTGGGGCTTTTTGGTGTTGGCTGTTGCTCAGCTGTCCTTGTCTTTGGTTTTAAATCAGTCGAAGCAGGAATACAAGGGCAGTGAAGTCTACAAAACAGAGGAAAGATACAGCACAGGAGAGCTGCGCACGACTGTTAAAAGGGGAGAGCCCATACACTTCTTCTCCAATGGGCGATGGAGAAAGAAGCTGCTTTGATATTTTATCTGCTCGTTGCGAGAAGAAATCACACAATGCTGAATTCACAAGTTAATATGCTAAGATGTTTTCCCATGAATCCCAGAAAGGAAAAATTCAAGATGAAGACAGATGTAGAGGAATCTGGAGGTTGGGTAAGAATTCAGAAGCCAGCTTCAATCCCGTCAGGAGCTCAACTAGATGAGGAATCTTTGTTCGTTAACATGAAGCCCATCTGCCCCAACCATCAGTTTTGGCTACCTGTGAATTTACTCTCTGGTACCTCAAGAG